>NW_015386128.1:232496-253938 GCF_001527695.2 Protobothrops mucrosquamatus
ATCTTTAACTAACTCAGTTTCTGAGTCCAATTCTAGTAAAACATTATATATCCTTCTAATATGTCCTTTAGTATCATCCCTTACTTGTTTCAAAAAGTTCCCATTTTCCATAAAAGAAGCAGTTTTTTTATCAATTCGCCATCTCTCTTGAATTTGTCTATACACAAGCCAAGAAAAGTCTGGATACTTCCGTCTCAAAGCATCTATTGATTTGAGGCACCATTCCCATAATACTTTATCCATACAGTGTCCTCTGATGGAGAAGCCCTTCTGTGTGTCCCATAATGGAAGTATGATTAGTGGAACAAGAAGGGCCTTCTGACTGACATCACATTAACTAGGGGACCGTGTCTCACAGAATTGGTACCTTCTCTGCTCATTGTCTGTTCAAGGCCTTCTTATTTTGGAAGATGCTTGTTTCCCAGGCAGACTACATAATGCTCGATACATTTAACTGTTGTACCTGCCTTTATTGTCACTTCTGTTTGTCTGCCTTTGGTTTTTCTTTTCAACACATTCCATTATGCATAAGCCTTAATCGTTTATTTATTTTTTATTTATTAAATTTATTTGCTGCCCATCTTGTCACACGGCAACTCTTTTTAACTGTTCCGAGGGAGCTACACGTACAAGAAAAATGGGATCTCCCTCTAATTCATACACAGACATACACAAGCACACGTGTAAAGGTAGAGATCCCTTTTGTTAGCTGAAATCTTCTCCTGAGTTCACGCTCCTTATTTGTTTCCAGGCACTCCCAGTTTAGCCCCCTTACCTTTCCGGAGAGGCTGCTTGTGATTGAAGGTCTGGGGGACCACCAGGAACTGGCTCTCTCCCAAGGGCTCCCAGAAATGGAAAAGGCGGATGGTCCAAGCACCTGGGCGAAGGGGCCGACTGAGAGGCGGTTTGTACTGTGTGTACTCTGCATCTGCATCTACTGTGATATCATAGGACGTGGCGATGATGTAGGTGGGGTCAATCCAAACGACGGTGGCCGTGAGGTTGGGTCCCCGTGCCCATTTCTGCATGGCCACTGGTTCGTCGAAAGGCCCAATCAGGCCACCAAAATTGCGGAAGATCCTCTCTTTGGGGTCCCACTCAGTACCTACCTGTTAAGAAGGAAGGGACAGAAAAGAGGTGTTTGTAATGGGGAAGAACACCCACCCACAGCACGGACAGGATGCTCTTCAATAGGCAAGAAACATTTAGAACGTTTCATCGAGTAAGCACATGGAAAAAAAAATACAGGTGGTCCTCGACCTACGACCACAATTGAGCCCAAAATTTCCCTTGCTAAGTGAGACAGTTATTAAGGGAGTTTTGCCCCATTTTACCACAATTGTTAACTGAATCATTGCAGTTGTTAAGTTAGTAGCATGGCTGTGGGGTTAATCTGGCTTCCCCATTGACTTCACTTGTCAGAAGGTTGCAAAAGGTGATCACATGAACCTAGGAACACTGCAACCGTCATAAGTATGAATCGGTTGCCAAGTGTCTGAATTTTGATCATATGACCATGGAGATGCTGTAACAATCGTTAAGTGTGAAAAAGTCAGAAGTCACTTTTTTCAGTGCTGTTGCAACTTCGAACGGTCACTAAACGAACAGTTTTTAAGTCGAGGACCAGCTGTATTCCTACACAAAGATAGAATACATCATCATCATCATCATCATCCATCATCATCATCAAGTTGGAAGGGACCTTGGAGGTCATCTGGTCCAACCCCCTGCTCAGGCAGGAAACCCTATACCATTTCAGACAAATGGCTGTCCAGTCTCTTCTTAAAAACCTCCAGTGTTGGAGCATTCACCGCTTGTGGAGGCAGGTTGTTCCACTGGTTAATTGTTCTAACTGTCAGGAAGTTTCTCCTTAGTTCTAGGTTGCTTCTCTCCTTGATTAGTTTCCATCCAAATGCCATAAGCATTTCTATTTCAAATGCTGTTAGAAAAAAAACCTTTTTTCTGCCGGCATATCCGCAGAGAAAAAGATTTAGAATTTGCCTTGTCTAAGGCTTTCCTCGTTCAGTGACCCACAAGAGAGTTCATATCATATACATGGGCAGCACTATTCAGAAAACACAGTCTGGGTTGACACCATTCTTCTCAAGATGACCCATCTGGATGGAAAGATTCACACATCACAAAGGCAAAGTCTTCCCCTTTCCAGTCATGTTTGACTCTAGGGGGCAGTGCTCATCTCCCTATCTTAGCCGAGGGAGCCAACATTATCTGAAGACATTTCTGTGTTCATGTGGCCAGCATGACTATACACCAGGCCGCAGGGGTAGGCAACCTCGGCTCTTTTATGACTCGTGGACTTCAATTCCCAGAATTCCTGAGTCAGCATAGCTGACTCAGGAATTCTGGGAGTTGAAGTCCACGAGTCATAAAAGAGCCGAGGTTGCCTACCCCTGCACCAGGGGTAGGCAACCTTGGCTCTTTTATGACTCGTGGACTTCAACTCCCAGGAATTCTGGGAGTTGAAGTCCATGAGTCATAAAAGAGCCAAGGTTGCTTACCCCTGCTATACACCAAGGTGCATGGAACGCTGTTGCCTTCCCACTGAGGTATTTAGCTACTCGCATTTGCATGCTTTCAAACTGCTAGGCGGGCAGGAGCTGGGGCAAGAAACGGGAGCTCACCTCATCCTGCAGCACTTGGGTCTTGAACCCAGGCTGTCAGCTTTCCAGCAGACAAGCTCAGTGTTTTTAACCGCTAAGGCACTGCGCTCCCTCACACATCATACCACCCTATTAATTATATCATAGCACCTCACAGCCACATAGGACAGAATCATGAAAAAAAGTGAAGTTCTGTGACTGCAGAGAAGGCTACTTCAGTCATATTCAATTCCTACAGTCTTGCTTTTGGGCTTTTCTTCACAGATCACATTCTCAACCACAGAATTCTTTTCTTGCCCAAGTATTCTTCGATGACCTTGTTTTGAATGGAGGAGGTCATCTTTTCTTTGCCTCATACTTTTCATAAGCTTCATACAGCTCAGGGAATAAAGACTAATCTCTGTCTCCACTTGCTGGCCTACTGAATGTCACAGTCAGGAACAGACAGAATTGTTGGAGGAAGCTGCAAAATATTGAAGCAAGGACTTCTCATAAAACAGAAATGCACTTCAAGTGAAATTGTTATATATTGTTGAGACGGTGCTTGTCAAGTCCATCCACAGTCGCTGACTACCATGTTTTCCTTCAAGAAGCTGAATTAATTATTGCATCTTCTGATGTCAGCTGCATATTGATAAAATGTGTGTGTGTGTGGGGGGGGGGAGGTGAATACATTGGTTGAAGCAGAGAGAGCATTTGAATTAATAAGAACCAGGAGAGAACAACAGAATAGCTAAACAGGAATCCCACCTCAAGATTCTGCAAACGGTTGGCTGACTTGCCATTAGCGGCTAATTTGAGAGTCCCACGGGGCATCATCCATATTTCTAGAGACTCCATCTGTTGAGTTGCAGAATTCTGAACTTCCTGAGTCACCAAGTAGCCCTGGAAATGGTCATCATAAAAATACAAGTGGACACTGGATGGAAAACCCTGTGGCTCAAACCTAGAGAAATATGATAACAATTACAATAATATTAATCATAGCAGTAGTAATAGCAATAGTAATAACAACCCTGAATAGCACTTACAAATAGTCAGAATATTTCATATGCATAACTTTTCATATGAAAAGTTCATTATTATTATCCTTCATATTGCAGATGGAAAAACTGAGTCAGGTAGAGAAGTTGCTTACTATGGCCCATCTGAAAGTAGAAGTGAGAATCAACCCACCAATTTCCAAATTTGAAATTCACAACAAAATGTTCTGAGTTCCAATGAGTTCAATGGGTTTATTTTCCACTGAGGTCTTAGTTTTTTAGCCAGTCTAAAATATCAGTTCTCAAAACCGACATGATAGATGTAGATACTTCTACATCTATGAACCATCTATAGACTATTTCAAGACCAAGGAGACCTATTGGAATAATACTGTTTTATTAATTTGATCTTGTCTTTTTTTCATGAGCTGAAGGTGATATCCATCATGGTTCCTCTTCCAAGGTTATCCATACAACAATTCACTTCCTCAGTAAGATGCATAGTGAATCACTCAGCCAAAGTCATTCAGTGAGCTTCCATAACTGAATATGGATTTGAACCTGAGTTGTCCTGATCCTAATTGAAAATTCTGATGACTACTTACTTTGAGCATCCAATCCACTGAAAAAGTAAAGTTGTTTTATGCCAGTAAGTCCATCAACCCATTTTAGATATCCCAAATGACAGCAATCTCTACAGACAGATACTAGAAGCAAAACTTGGATTGCCTGTTTGTAAAACCTAAATCCCATGAGATTTAAGTCTTTCTCCAAAGGTAAAGTATCCCATCCCTCTGGCAAGAAGGGAGATCCAAAGGACCAGGTAGTGAACTTTTAAGCAGGATAGGACATGCCTTTTCCCTTCAGGACAAATGACCGATGTGCCAGAAATCCAGACCAAGCTCTCCCACCTCAAAGCAACCCCAGGCTCTGTCACATGCTTGCGCTACCTGCATGGCCTGTCTTTTTTCTGGATTGTTGCAGAGATCATTTTCTGTAGCCCCAGCCTGGAGAAGGATGTGTACACAGTCAGGATGACGTCGCTGAACCCACTCAGCCCATCCACATGGTCATAGACACTCTCCCAATAGGCCTTGAGGGCTGGCGTGTTAGCTGGGTAGTTACCATAGAGATGAGTGTCCAAGATTTCCAGCACCTCCTGGTTGATGGTTGACTCAAACTTCCTGGCAAAAAATGTAGGTCTGGAGAGTTGCTGAAAAGAAAAAAACATTTGGAAAATGGGACAGAGAGAGAAACAGAGGGAAAAGTTTCACAACATGATTCAGAGCTAAATCTGTAACACTAAAAACAGAAACTTACCAGAAAGCAGTGTGCACTTGGAATCTAAAACTTTCCAATATAATAATTGTTCTAAAATATCTCTCGCAAAATCCTGGAAATTAACAGAAGCTCCCAAACCCCACATACTTGTATATGAAAATGAATTAGCCACCATTTTGAAAATTAACTTATTTTTGCAAGGGCCAATAAATCTTTGATAATAATAAACATGGTTATTAATTATAAACCATTGATATATAAAACCTCAGGAGAAGAAAAAGTATATATGGATGAAATCCATATTATGATAATTATTTTGGTCTTTGGTTTTTTTACTCTTAACTTAGGAACATAGAAAATTGACAGCAGGAAAAGACCTACTGGTGTATTGAGTCTGCCCTTTGGGTTTGTTTTTTGTTTTCTTTTTAATTAATTAATTAATTTACTATTCTTTATTATTTTAATTTTTGTCAAATGATGGATATGTGTTTATCTCACACGTGTTTAAATTCAGTTATTGATGATTGGCCTGCCACCTCTGCTGGAAGTTGATTCCAAGCTTCCACTACTCTTTCTGTGAAGTAATACATTCTAACATTACTTTTAAACTTCCCTCTTGCCAGTTTGAGGTGAGGCCCTTGTGTTCTTGATTTTGTTTAATATTGAAAATACTGCCAAATACTTATTGCATTTTATTTGCTTTTAAGGAGGAGAGGGGGAGGAGGACCACCAGAATGAAAACAATCTCTTGATTTCATCCCGGTGCAAAAGAATTCACTGTCAAATGCTAGCTATGTAAAAATAAAAGAAAAGGCTAAAAGCAACATCTTATTCCACGTTACAGTCGGGGCGGACCCAAGAAGCTAAAATTGTTGCTCAGCAAAGAGGAAGTGGGTAACCCAACCTGGCTGACCTTGCCTGAGGTTCAAAATGAAGTAGAATTGAAACTGGCTGGTATTTTGATGATGGGAGAGTATCAAGGTATTCCAGGGTGTGAGTTAGATTGGAAAGTCAGAAAAACACATCCTGAAGGAAGGAATGGCAAATGATTTCTATACTGCTGCCGTGAAAACTGTGTGGATGAATTTGAGTTTGACTGAAGGGCATATTCTTGTTATTGTTCTGCTATTTTGCCTGCACTGAGCTACTACGGTTTGTGCAAATGAAACAGAGAAGGATGAGTAACTTCCTGAGGGCAGAAATAAAGTTACATTATGCCGAAAATGGAAATGTCTGGGGTACCTGCAGTCTCAAGAAGTCCTGTGGTTTGAAGTCATTTGGGGAACATCCGCACCAATCAACAATGTGCTTATATTGGCACTTGCAGCCCAGCTTGCGGTTCCAGTTTGTCACCCGGAGGTTGTTGTCTACCAAGGTCTCACAGGCATGGCTGTTCTCCAAGACAGTGTGGAAAAAGGACTGTAGGAGAGGAGGAGAAGCATCGTGAGAAATTTGGCTCCACCAAGGCAGAGATTACCATGCTTCTCATGCCCACAAGGCACTCATTCTAAACTTAGAACTTTATTTGAAGGGCAGGACTCCACCTTCTGAAAAACCCTTTCTCACTCTGAAAGAAAAGCCACATGCTGCAGAAGGAACCTCAAAGGGAGGCGATCGAATTATTATTATTATTTTGTTGCAACAAGTCATTCAACCAGCGAGCCAGCCAGCTGCCACCTAGCCTGATTTCTCAATCAGTTAGCAGATGTTTGCCTTGACTTTTTACTGTATTCACTTTGCAAGAGGTTGAAAACTGTCAGAGAGTGGCCAGAATAACAGGACAATGATATTATCGGCAATCTCCTCAAGGAACGATCTATCTGGATCTCATGCCTCACCTTCTGCAGTTATAAAGTCTGGTGTAGGAATCCTTTGAAGATAAGAACAGCCTACAACTGGCAGATCGTACATTTGTGTTTGCAGAATACTGAGACTGAGAAAGGATAGTTCTTAATATCCCTAAATCTGCATACTAGCACTAGCACTTATAAACCGCCTCTTAGTGCTTCACAGCCCTCTCTAAGCAGTTTACAGAGTCAGCATATTGCCCCCAACAACTTGGGTCCTCATTTTACCGACCTCGGAAGGATGGAAGGCTGAGTCAACCTTGAGCCAGTCAGGATCAAATTCCTGGCAGTGGGAAGAGTTTGCCTGCAATACTGCACACTAACCACTGCACCACCAGGGCTCCTCAAACACGCCCTCTTTTCAAGTATCCCAAGCATCTAGGTTAGCAATCAACTAACAGAAAAGTTAACATTTCAGCCTGATACTGATATTCTTGGGGAAGCCATTGTTTCTAAAACCAGCCTCTTTCAAAGCACTTGGAACTGTGCTACTGATATTATGGGCATCTCACTTGATTCCAAGTAAGAGATTCTCATCTGAGGAGTCTTTGCTGAACATCAGAAGACCTCTGAAAAGGAGCTTCCCTGTCCCCACTGCTGTTACTCAACTTTGCAGTTACAGATAGTCCTTGACTTGCAAATGGTTGTTTAATGAGTGCTTAAAGTTACAACGGCCTTAGAAAGGATGCTTTATGTAAAGCTCTTCTGGCCATCATAAAATATCATGCTCCCCTCCACCCCGGTTGCATTTCAGGTGCTTGGCAATCAGCTTCTATTTTATGACTGACTGCAGTGTCCCATGGTCATGTGACCATGAGTTGCAATGTTCTGGCATGGACGATGTTTTTTGGTTTTTTTAGCAACCATTTCATTTACAGAACTTACAGAAGGAACCTTGCAGGTCTTCTAGTCCAACCACCTGCTCGAGCAGGGAACACTATATTATTCTGTACAAATGGTTGCCCAATCTCTTCTTTAAAACCTCCAGTGATGGAGCACCCACAAGTTATTCCACCCATTAATTGTTCTCACTGTCAAGAGATTTCTCCCTAATTCTAGGTTGGATCTCTCTTTGATAATCTTCCATTCACTACTTAATGACTGTGTGATTCAGACTCAAGAGATTCGTTTAATGACTGCCATAAAAACTGTTGAAAAATCAGGTCTGGTCATATGGGTGCCTCAACTCATGACTGCAATGACCTATGACTGAAATTTTAGCCACAATTGTGATCACAAGTCAAGACTATCTATTATGTGAAAATTATTTTGCGGGTATATTACACTTAGGACTGGCACCGGGCTGTGGTATGCCAGAAATTGAGCCGTGCAAACAAGCAAAGCCTCATCCGTGGGATCCGGGCAGCACGTAAAACCACGCCCCCTCCGATCCGCAGAAAAACTTCTTTCCATGGAACCGGTCTCTGGTGCCCAAAATGTTGGGGGCCACTGACTTAGAACTTTGTTATGAAAATGAAGAAAGAAATTAAGTTTCTTATCTGAAGACTAAATGTGAACAGAGAAAATTTAAGATACCTGTAAAGTCCACCTCATGTATTTCACTGCCTTCTGCACTAAGTTATAAATAAATATTGATTTTATGTACTTATGTCCTTCTATGCAATGTAAAGGTACAAAAATTAAAAAAGAAAAGAAAAAATTTAGCTCCATCATGGATAGTTTCTTCATTCATTAGAAAAGTTAAGGGGGAAGCATGTGCGAGCATATAAAAACCCAATTTATTTTCTCAACTGCACGTATGAAAGTCAATATCTTAAAAAACAAAAACAAATCTGCTTTCTATCCTTCAAACACCTCTTAGGAATTTCCCCTTATTAACTCCATCAGGGTATTGACATGGGAGCAGTCACAACATGGACATCTATTTCCCCACAGCATTCACTACTGGCACCTGTGCAAAGCAGGTGCAAAGAAATATCAAGCTACTGTAGTTAGAAAGATCCTCCTTCACCAGTATTTGTTATACCTTAACACATCTGGAAAAAGAGCAGATCTCTTTAATCCTTCATCAATAACAGTGGTCTTCAAACTTGGCCCTTTTATGACTTGTGGACTTCAACTCCCAGAATTCCTCAGCCAGGCATGCTGGCTGAGGAATTCTGGGAGTTGAAGTCCACAAGTCATAAAAGGGCCAAGTTTGAAGACCCCTGATCAATACCAAATTGCATCTACTAGAGCTCAAAATTACTTGGAGTATGCAAGATTTGGTTCTGCTTTATATGCCAGGCTGTTCCTTTTCTTCTAGTTAAGCAATATTTTTTTCTTAAAAAGGATTATTACTTAAGTAATATCAGAATTTGCAAAATATGAGAGACTAGATTCCAGTCCAAAGAGAGGTACAATCAACTAAGAAAGTAAACAGAGGCAGCAGAAGTGTATGCATTTATCTCAGTTAAACATAGTAAGACTTAGAAAATGGAGACTTGGGAAGCAGGGAAGGAATGCTATTAAAAGCCTGATTTATTTCCTTACTTACATAAAGTAGGATAATAACACTTACAGGGCAGCTTAGTACTCAGCCTGTTATCGGCTGTATTGGCTGTACAAAGCTTCCATCTCATAAAAAAACAACAACTACCCATTCACCACAATCAACCTGAAGCCTCTAAAGCTGATTAACCTACCTCTGCTGGGAGAAGTGTGTATGTGTAGAACTGTTGCAGCTGGGAGACCAATTGATCGCTGGTGTACACCACATATTCCACAAAAGTGCGCGTTAGGGCAAACCAATCTGAGCCACCATCTACCACGATACCCTCTGGGATCTGCCGTTCACCCAGTCGCCACATATGCGAGTCGCATTCATGGAAAAGTCTGTCTAGGCCCTGCTTCTTGATGAACCTATGCGGAGATGAATGCCTCAGATTCACTAGGAAGCAACATGGAATTTTAGGAATTAAGTTTTGAACAAGAAGAGTTCTAGAACACTGCACTTTGAAAACTTTGGATTCTATAATCTGAGAGTTCCAGGCAATCGGCATAATCATATCGATTCACAGCCTTTAGATGTTCCAGCATCAATTTTGGAAACTGGGATTTTTGCAAGATTTCAGTTTGGTCTGATTATCCTTTGGAGGCTTCAAAAGCTGTCATGATTCTGCCAACATTACACGTTACAGGAGCTTTTTTTTTTTTTTTACAGCATTTAAGGAGCAAATGAAGAGAGTTGTGGAAGATGCTGAAAGATCGTTTTTTGATAATTACTGGGAGTAGAAACTACAAAGTGAACATATGATTTTTGACCCAACAAAAACAGACTCCTCTAAATCGGAGCCTGTAATCAAAAATAGCTCCAAAGCTTTTCACTTTTTTGAACACTTTTCGGAGCTCTTTTTGAAGACACGATTCAACAAAAAAACCAAAAAGACAACAAAGAAAAATGCTTATTATTTGTAAATGGATTTCAGATATAGGTTTCAATTATATTCAGGCTCAGATGAATAAAGCAACAGAATCTACTCAAGTGCCATGAACTTGCCATACCACAGGAAAGTGATCATGACTGCAACCAATGGCATCTTTTTAACCATTCATTTGTTTAGCTATTCTTTTCCTCTCTCTTTTTATAGGTAGTACTTAATAGCAGCAAATCTCTAGCTGGCAAAAAAATATGTTAAAAGACAAGAACATCTAAAAATTATTAAGTCATAAAATCTAAACAGAAGATAAAAACAGCCGCACAGGATAAAATGAAAACAAGATTAACAGCAGTGGGAAAAGGCTTCTATGCATTTTAAAAGTTCATAAATATTCAAAGAACAATAGACAACTAAAAGATAGTATAATGAATATTAGAAACTCTATCTGGGTCTGAAGAGAGAAAACAGCAGTTGCCAGGTGAACTAGGCAGTGTATTTACAACTGGGGCCAAGAATGCTCTCTGTCCAACAGCAATTTATCTGGGCTTTTGGGCTTTTTTGCCATTTTTAATCTGTTCCCCAATGTCAAAGCTCTCTGAATTACCTAGCATTATCTCGTCCATGAGACTTCAAAAAATTCTTGTCCCGATATTTTGTTAGAAATGTCACCAGCTCCTCATTGGTCCTGCAGGGGGCAGCAAATCAAAAGAAAGAATTAGAATAAGCAGAAAACTGACAGGAGACTGGTAAGCTTTCTGGGAAAGGCAACCTGATGTACATCCAAATGTTTTGGATTACAAAAACCATAATTCTTCGCCAATGCTTTGGCCAGATGGGCCATGTGATAATTAGTCCAATACACCTTCAAACTTTAGTCATGATCAGGAGAGAGGAAGAATGGAGTTCCAATATATACACATTTATTGAAGCTCTGAAGGTAGACCAGTTATAAAACTGTACCCATACTCTATTGGAAATTCTACTTTGTCAGGGTTCCCATTGTACAAAGAATCTTGTTTATACACTTGCACACAGATAAGACTGTAATAAAATCATTACTAAATCTTTTCAACAATAGAATAGGAAATTCAGCACCAAACGCTTTATCAGGGACAGGAATTTGTTCCTGGATAGACAAATACTAGAACAAATTTATTTAAAGAGGAATTGTTTTAGAGGTCACAGAACAGTTTTTTGGGAAAGGAGAATTTGCACACATGAAATACAGAGTAAAAAAGCCTAAGCTTTAAGGCCATCTTTCCAATCTGGGTGTCCTCTAAATGTGTGAAACCTTCCTAGTAGGATGGCAGAGCTTCTATCCCCAACTGCTTCTAAAAGTGTTTCTGAAGGGACTGTCCTACTCTGAGGAGAATCAGATTAAGACTGAGCTCGAAGACAAGAAAGCAAAAGGGAAAGAGGAAGAGCAGGCAGAGAACAGATGCAAACAGAGCAGAATTAATATGTTCTCATCTATGTAGATTTCCAATTAACCGCATCCAATGTGTTTCCCAACCTTCCTATTTAATAGTCATTTTCCTTGTCTCCTGTATCTTTCAAACAACAGTTATCTAGTTATTGAGAGGCTTTGGCAAAAACCAGGACCAAACCATGTCTCGTATCTATGGAGATTTTCCATCATCCAAGTCATGATTGTCCCAAAGGTCCTTTTCCAAAAGGCAAATGGACTTTCTTGTTTTTTTTTTCTTTGAAAACATTTCACTCCTCATCCAAGAAGGTTCTTCAGTTCTAACCCAAGCCACTCAACACCAAAACTTCTCATATGCTATGGCCTTTTATGTGCTCTGAAATCCCCCGTTTTCCTACCTGCATTTCTGCATTAAATTGGGGGTGGGAAGAAGGAGAACCCTGATGCTTTCCATTCAAATCATCCCAGCTTGTCTCGTATGACCTCAATGCTCATAGGTCAGCAGCAGAACCCTCTGCTGCCTGCTAGACCTTTCCTTTTCCTAAAGACTGACCTGGTAGGGTAGTCGGTGGCACTCAAATTGATGAAATAGTCCCAGGCCCAGTCTGTCACCTCCAGCAGGTCCTTCATGCTGCGCAGGTACATCTTCAGCAAGCTGGCCCCACCCCAGATCGTGACCATGCGCCAGGGGGTAACCAGGATGTTAGGATAATGCTGGGCCAGCTCCATCACTTCACGGTTCAGGTACGTAGAACGCTGCAAGGGAGATGGGAACAGGGAGAGGAAACTGAATGCCAGGGCTTAGGATACCATGAGGATCACCACATCTCCCTTTGGCCCCTTCTTTCCCAGGAGGAGGTCTGGTGACAGTAGTGGTAGTGCAAGCATGTAAAGAAGCCCCAGCAAATCCTGGGGTGCGGCACAGAGACTTACCTCCCTGGTATTGTAGTTTATTTTATTGTTATTGAACCTATTATTCCCCAGGTATAATATGTATAAAGTCTGGAGTTTTTGCTTCTTATCCTTTTGTTATTCTGATAGTTGTTTTAATCCTATTTATGTAAGTTGCCTAGAGTTACCTGAGTTATTGAAGCCACTTACAAATGGATGGATGGGTGGAAATAAATACAGAAATGCTGGCTTTGACAGAAGTTTCGCATGTCAGCTTTCATTTACAAGATACAGAAAAACAGAGTTGAAAGGGACCTTGGAGGTCTTCTAGTCCAACCCCCTGTTCAAGCAGGAAACCCTATACCATTTCAGACAAATGGTTGTCCAGTCTCTTCTTAAAAACCTCCAGTGTTAGAGCACCTACAACTTCTGGAAGCAAATTGTTCCACTGATTAATTGTTCTAACTGTCAGGAAATATCTCCTTAGTTCTAGGTTGCTTCTCTCCTTGATTAATTTCCATCCGTTGCTTCTTGCCCTCCCTTCAAGCGCTTTGGAGAATAGGTTGACCCTCAGATGTTCGGCTTTCACATTAAAAATAAAGTTAGCAATACATTGATAATATCTATATTTTGTAAAAAAAACCAAAAAAAGAACTCCAAAACAAAACCCCACATCTACTAGAACAAGATAGAATTTCTAATAATTGACACAAGACTTTATATTTATCCTTTGCTTCAGAGGTATTGTTCTGCTAACTATGCAAACAGCTGCTTCCTACACTGTCCTCATCTCTGCTTTACCCTTTCAAGTTCTGCAGCCCTTCCACTGAAATTAACCTAATTAATTAGGTTAATTAACCTAATTAACTTGAACAGCATGGTAAATACTGGTACTCTAAACCAACTAAAGTGCAAGACTCCCACTGATTATGCATTAAATCTTAGGATTTGTCTTGCTTTCCCCAAAGGTTTTTCCTTGTGTCCCAACCAAACAGTGATTAGCAGGAAGCAAATCAGGAAACTGTATTCATCCAAAACTCTGGACCTTGTTATTTTAACGCATGCCTTGCTCTAAACTTGTATATTTAAACTGGGGTTTTATCTCAACATGCACCACAAGATGTCTTAGAAGATTTTGCCCATGTGGTTAACCAGCATTTGAACTATCATATTATTATAGAGTAGAAGGCTGATGAAAAATTCTAGGGAATCAATGCAAAATATATACACATAAGAACAGGTTAGGGTTAAAAAACATCCTTTGGGATGCCTTGAAATAGAAATGCCCAACACCACAGAGATAGATTATTTTGTTCATATGATTGAGCATTTTTCCATTGACTTTTGCAACAGATTTCTGGGGGTTTCTAGACAACATAGGGAACAAAGCAGCTGGAGTGTGGATGAAGACAAAACACAACACCAATCATGAAAGTTGGTTTCACCCACAAGGACTACCTGCCATTGAGGAATTTTACTAACTCCCTCAAGGACCCAAAATGAAGACTGTAGCTTCTGGTTTTAATCAAATATTGAATAAAGAAAAATAAAAAGGAATGATCCACGTTGCCTCTTCAGGATACATTATAAAAGAAAATTTTCTTTTTGGAACCAGGGTCCATTCGGTTTTCTGTTTTAAAAGAGGTTTGCAAGGATCTCAGTGCAATAGGACACCCAGTAAAATAGACAGTATCAAAATTTTCAGTCTGATTTTGGCTAGTTGCAAGAAGACATTACGGGGTAAAGTGGACATCAGCTGCCCCTGGATATTCTCAGTGCCAACCCACCCTGTTTGTGGCAGATAGTTTGGGACTTTTGTGTCTGTCTTTCCAGAAGAGAGTAGACCCATGAGGTCTGCTTTATCCAACCATTCATTTATTCATAATAAAATCTAAACCGCATGTAGGAAGGATGTGAGTAAGCAAATTATCACCTCTTCTTTTGTATTGTCTACAGTGCATATACACAGGAAATGAGATCTCCATATCTAGTATAGCAGAGGATAGAAGCTGAGAAATAGATGCTTTGTCAAGAGATCTGTGGACCCGTGGCTCATTTCATGCCATCAATCCCCTCTTAAATGTCACATGCCTTACCTTGTCCACATGTATGTAGAAGAAATGCTGCTGGTGATACACAGCCTTTATGAGGCGCTTCAGCTGGCGAATGGCTCTCCCATGAACCACAAGCATGTATGCAATTCGAACTGGCTTGTCCATGGAGGCCCGGACCATTTTGCTCTCATCCCATTGGATCACAGGACTAACCTTCCCTGCAGAGATTGAAAGGGATCACATCTAGGATCAGCATGGTCTGAATGGAAAAAGAGGGGAGCCACTGAATAAGCTCCTTAGGCCAAGTGATCTTTAGATTACAAGCCAAACTTCTCCTGATCCACACACACAATAAGGAACAACAGCACTAATGGCGACTTCCTATTTTGATCCAATTTGCAGCTGCTGGAAAGCTTGTGCTGTGCTAGAAATCTTAAGAGAGGTGAGCAAAGGCCATGTTCTCAATGCACCATCTCTATCTAACTAGTATGGTTCTCATCTCTATCTAACTAGTATGAGGATAGCCCCATCACTCCAGGTGGCCAAGCAGGATCTTCCTGAGGGTGACAGGCTCTTGCTCACGAAGTCCAGAAAATATTGCTCCTAATACCTTTCCTATTTGAGTAAAAAGGCCCTTTTTAAAAAAATAGAAATGGAAAAACAAAAGGAGAAGGGAAGAGCATAGCAAGGCCAGAAGGAGCTAAAAGGAAAGAATGCTCCTGAGACCCTCATTAAATGTTCCAACTGGGGAACTCCAGGGAAACAAAGAACTCAATTTGTCTCTAAGGTATAGGTGAAAGTTTTTGCCAAGAATCTGTGATTGGATCTTTGATTTACTGTAAAGTATATGCTTGTCACAGTCTTTGTCTATGATAACTACTGTCCTGTTTCTGAGGATTACTGTATCTGTGCAAGCCAGTTATTATACCCTGGGCTCTTTGAGCAGCAGAGCCCTTACTACACCTTGGATCTCTCCCAGTTTTATATCTGCCGTGACAGCTTTTTATGGGCGATTCCCATCTTTATTTTTAGCAGCTCTCTATTTTTATCTCTTTTGCCACAGAATGTTTCAACTGCATACAGTTAAAAAAGCAGGCTTACATTTCCTTTGTTCTTCATAAAGTTTTTTTTTAATTATACTTTATAATTATACTTTTTTTTGACTCAACTGTCATAGCAGAAGACTGATTTCCTCAGTCAGACATTTACCAGAAGGTAAAATGCATTTAATTTATACAGAATGCATTTAATTTAATTTATTTCATTCCTTGTCTCCCATATCTTTTTACATTTGTGTTTGCCAGGCATGCCAGTGATGGTGAATTTATGAAACGTGTGTCAAATGTGACACGCCAAGTCGTTTTGGATGACACACCAGTGTCCACCAACACCTGACAGTAACTACTCTTGAAAGCACATCCTGTTCTTGTGCAATTTTCGGAGGTTGTGCCAGAATGTGATGTGCTCTCATGCAACCCTTGGACCCTCCAGAAGTTGTACGAGAGGGACAGGTTCTTGCGCAACTCTGGAGCCTCCAAAAATCATGTGCAGTTTTGGTGCAGTTTTCAGAAGCTGCAGAGGTTGCAGAGCATTCTCCAAAGCCACTTCAATAACTAAGACCTTGTGCGACCTGGAACAGCCTTGGGTAGGCCGTACAGGCCTGTCAACAGAAAGAAACACTGCCCGAAGGTAAGTGGCATGTGGCCATTCCTGGGGAGTGCTGGACTGCAGGGGCAATTGCCCCTTGGGGAACAGGGTGAGGCAGCCTTTTTGAGTGGCAACAGTGGTGCTAGGGCTTCTACTTCTCCCCTCAGGTCGCTGCTATAGAGCAGAGGTCCCCAACCTTTTGGGCACCAGGGACCGGTTCCGTGGAGAAAGGTTTTTCCGCGGACCGGAGGGTGTGTGGTTTTGTGTGCGGCCTGCATCCCACGGATGGGGCTTTGCTTGTTTGTGTGGCCCGGTTGCTGGCATTCTGTGGCCCGGTACTGGTCCATGGACCAGGAGTTGGGAATCCCTGCTATAGAGCATTGCATGCCAAAACAACCAGACGTAAAGATAGTTTCTTCCCCCCGTGCCATCGCTCTGCTGAACACTTAATTCCCACAGCACTGTCTCATTTCTCATCTTTTCATCTTACCTGCTACCTTCTCCTATTGGTTTCTTATGATTTATCAATTATTGTTTGTAACTTATGATTGATTGTAACTATGAATATGTCCTATGACCTATTACTTGTACACTGTGAGCTTATGCACCGGAGACAAATTCCTTGTGTGTCCTATCATATTTGGTCAATAAAAAGTTCAGTTCAGTTCAGTTCAGTTCAGTTCAGTTCAGTTCAGTTCTATTCTATTCTATTCTATTCTATTCTATTCTATTCTATTCGCCTTGGAGCTACTGCCAAGTGCTGCTATTCGGGTTGGTCTAGATGGGGGAGACAGAGAATTGTTTCTTCTTCTGGGTTTAAGAACTCCCATTTCTCACCCTCCAGATTCAACTCTGCTGCTACCCTAGTCCACACATATTTGCAAATATGGGTTCAAAAATGCACGGGCCTCATGAAACTCAGAACCCAGGATGAGGCCAAGATTGATTGTTGAGATATGTCCAAGATTTACAGTAACTTTCTGGATTCAGAGGTTGTCACTTTGCTACATTTTAATTTTATTTTTGCCAAGAATAACGTTTAGAGTTCTGCCTTCAATTTTTAATGATAGAATTTGGGGAGTTGGGCCCTTATCTCTTTGCAGATATTGGGCCTTAAGGAACAGGAATGTTCACCCTTAAGTTCAGCAAGAGGTCTGAGAACAGGAATGTCTCACAGCAATTGCCACATACTAGAAAAAAGCGGGAAAAGGAAATCATGTTGCACAAAGCCATTCTGATTTGTCTTGGTCGCACATCTTGGGGATTACTGACATCCTAGTAGAGGTGGAAAATTTTCAAGCTAATTTCAAATTCCTCTGCAAGCAATTCCTTAGGATCTGTCTGTCCCTTTTTTCAGAAGGATGCTAGATGAGGCGGCAGAGACAGCAGGAGTGTGTGTGTGTGTGTGTGTAAGAATATAACTCTGTCGTAAGCCATCTCATCACTGCCTTTTCTCCACATACCACTACAGGCAATCCTCGGCTTATGACCACAATTAAGCCCAACAATTTCTGTTGTTAAGCAAGGTAGTTGTTAAGTGTGTTTTGCCCCATTTTACAACCTTTTTTATCCACAGTTGTTAAGTGAATCACCACAGTTAAGTTACTAACACAGTTGTTAAGTGAATCTGGCTTCCTCATTGACTTTGCTTGTTAGCAGATCACAAAAGGTGATCACATGACCCCGGGATACCGCAACCCTCATAAATATGAGTCAGTTGCCAAGGGTCTGAATTTTGATTACATGATTGTGGGGATGTTGCAATGGTTATAAGTGTCAAAAACAGTCATGAGTCACTTTTTTAGTGTAAATTTGAACAGCCACTAAATGAATAGTTGTAAATTGAGGACTACCTGTACTTTCCCCAGAAAGATAGGCTTTCCTGATTAAAAGTCTTGCGGCATTCAGACTACCCCCTTTTCCCTTTTCTCCCCACTTGGCTAGCTGGCAATCTCTGAAACGCTGAAATAATATCGGTGGAGCAACCAACCTCATTACAAGTAAGATTCATTTAGTCAACAGAACAGCCTTAATTGGACAGTCTGTGCCTCCTTTGATCAAGGAGTCTGTCACAGGTTATTATGTTGGTGGCCACAGCTGCGTGACATAGCAGATGTTCTGAATGCAGGAGGTCTGCACTCCAAGGCCTGGGCAGGAGGAGGTGAAGGTTCCCAATCAGCAAGGCTGGGACAGGACTGTGGGTTGGCCTCCCAAGAGGAACGACTCAGGTGTTGGTAAATGGGCCTAAGCCAAGGGGCAGCTGCACTCCTAAATTGTGCATATGCAAAGGATAATCACCCCTGTCCTGATACAAGGGTCGCACACTCCCACTCAGTTCATAGGGAACAATTCCACAAAGGTTCTTCCATTCTCACCTGAGAGCTGGCACTGCCGGGGTACTGACCGTGGCATCAGGTTTCCAGCTTGGTGCAGGCACACCACATTGGCGATCTCCTGCTGACACTGCTTACTGCTAGCTCTGGCTAATGCAGACAGCGCATCTTTGCCTGTGATTTCACACTTGGGAGTGAAGTTGTTCTCCGTAGGCTGCGGGGCCCCTTCCACACTGCCGGTGTCTCCGTGCTGGAACATGGCCAGTTGGGCATCCCTTCTAAGCTGCGTCTGGTTCCTTCGACTGGACGCATCCAAGTAGACTGGCAGCTGGAGGCTCAGTTCCTGCTTCACTGTGACCGCCCTCACCACTTTGGCAACCAGCACGCCAGGATTATCCAGACGATTCTTCCACCTTTCGTGCTTCCTGTTCAAGCTGCCTCGCCGCCCTGCAGAGCTATCTGAATCCTTTGACCCATCACTGTTTTCAAGAAGCTGGGGCTTCCTTTGCTGAATCTGCTCCGGTTCCATCCAAGAGAGAGAGAGAAGGAGAGATACACAAACACAAAACAGACAGGATGGAGAAAGAATTAGCTTGAAGGCAGTTCACTTAGCTACTCTGTTGTGTGTTTTCAAGCAACGTTTTATTTTTCTAGATAAATATTCATTTTGAAAGTTTCACATACCTCATGCATAATGCATCCTGTTTAGTACAGACAATGGAACAGGAAAAATAATAGTAATGGGCACCAATATGAATTTGTTAATCGTGTCCGTAGAACAACCCAGGATTAAAAAAATATAGCATTTGCATCTACTATCAGCCACTATGGCTGGAGAAGTCCACTTTAAAATCCCCCCTTCAGCCATGAATAAATGCAGTACATACTTAGCTATTCACGACATGAACAGACAGCTCACGACTGGCGTTGCAGGTCTGCAATTGCTCTCTAAGGTAGGCGACTGTTATCCCCATTTTACATTAAGTAAAATGAGGCAGAAAGACTGTGTGGCCCTGGGCTATGCAAATAAAGGACGATATGAAGGACAAAAGTGGGTTTATAGTGAAAACGATAAAAATGCAGTGCATTTTGATGTAAATCAATCACAATTTTGTTCAGATTTAGAAAAATGTGAGTTTCTTGCATGAATGAGGGACTTACGGGCTACAACCAGATGCTTTGCGTGTTCCGTCCAAAACAAGTTCCATTCAGCTGAATATAGCAATAGCAATAGCACTTATACCACACAAAGGATTCTAGAACATATGATTTATAAATGTGTTCTATCTTCCTGAACTACATATCCCTGAGAAGATAACTATCAGTCCAAAACCTGAATAAAAACCATCAAGCTTAAGTGCCTATCTGCTGAACCATGTCAGTTTTGACATTTCAGAATGGAAGGGCTCATCTACATACAAAAATGTTGAGAGAGGATAAGAGCATGTGGCTTTAACAAGGGTTGTCGTCAAGGTTGACTCAAGTAGCATTGTTGCCTGGGAAGCAATTAATTCTTCTGTATGGAGCCCACCCCCCCTTTTTTTTAATTCCTCACTTGCACAGGAGTGGAAATTGTCTCTGCCCACGTGAGCACATTCTCTGCTGGTCATCGTCCTTCTTCACTGCCATCTTTCAACTTACCAATTCCCATTAAAAGGCATCTACCACAAGGACTCCAAATCTTTTCTATCTCTTTCCAAATAAGAGGAAGGTGAAATCATTGGCAAGGTGATAAACCTCTTGGCTAGAATCCAACCCTTTCCCTTTGCTAGGTGCTACCAGAGAGCTTCTCTCCACCTCCCTTCGTCGCCCAACTTTCCTTTCTTCCTCCTCCCTGCAAAGATTTGGGTGCTGATGAGAATCTTGACCTCTTGGTAGACATGGGATTGTCTTCCATAAGAAGGGAATTCCCATGTGAGTGAAACAAAAGACTTAACAAAGCCAGAAACAGGCTGTGCCGATGAAGTGTCAGTCCATCAGGCAGCCACAGTATAACTGTTCAGTGTCCTCCACCTAAGAGAGGCCATGCTACAGTGGTCCAATTGGAGCTTCTGATGGCTACTTCTCATGTACAGCAGAAGGTTAACATATGAGTATTTTTTTCACTTTCCATAGAAAACAGCATGTTTCTGATGGATCACCTTGATCCTGCTTCAGCCTGCCTCAGCAGTTGGTTGGCACCAAGATGGAGGCTGTGCTGTGAGGACATCTTCTCAGTGAACAATAAGAGGGGCATTAGAGCAAAAAGACTATGTGGATGAGATGGACTAAGGATGACAAACAGAACACATCTCTTTCCAATAATACATCCATTCAAAATTATGTGTCCTGACAATTTTCATCAAAGTTTTTTCAGAGGCTGAAAGCACAGAGCCCGTTTTGTGCAGTGTTGATTTTCCATCCTTTGCTCTACTAGAATCTCTAGACAAACTGTTTCTCTTTTTTTCAATATCCTGTTATAAAAGCCTAAACTGAGTCTCAAAAGTACATTCATGAAATAAATTGATGGGTTTATCAATTTATAGGTTCAATGAATACCGTTCAATTTAATTGGGAATTGACACCAATTCATAGCATAGATTTGCCTTTTCCAACCACGTGCAATTGGCTTTCTTATTATTATGGTCCTTCAAATTTACCCTGATTTGTGATGACTGTGTGGAAAGTCTGTGCAGTTTTCTTGCCAATACTGTGTCTTTTTCCCAGGTTGAGTGACAGTGAGTGGTCCAAAGTCACTGTTTCATGCAGGACCAGAAGTCAGGTTTCCCTGCTCCCCATCTAGTGTATTTAACCACCACACTAACTGTCTCTCTCTCTTTCTCAAAGCAACTTTACTTTGTTGATTTGATGAAATTTATATTCTCTGCATAAATGGAAGGGGCGTTGGTCTTACCTGAACGCCATTTCTCAGCATGATGATGGATAATCCACTTGATTGGGTTTCCTGAAGTCCCTTGTACCCAATAAGACTAAGTCTGA
>NW_015386128.1:258206-281466 GCF_001527695.2 Protobothrops mucrosquamatus
GAGCTCCGCGCACCCCTAAGAACAGTCGCGCTGAAAAACAGCGCCAAAAACGGCAGCAGCCAGAGTCCAGAAACTCCGTCTGGCTGAATACTTCAGGCTTTTAGCCTGCTTGGAGCCCTGCCAATCAACCGGGGCGAGCGGAGAAAGAACTCCACAACCCCCAGTTCCCGGACACCGTAATGAGATCTACCAGGCTCTGAGAAGGCAGGGGCCCACAAACCAACAAACCCCCCTTCAATCCCCTATATGAGGGAAAACAAACGGGGGGAAAAGCAAATGAAAGGATAGGAGTAAACAATTGAGGAATAGAGGGAAAGGTAGAAATATCCAAAATAGTTAAATAAAACCTGAGTCTGGAGAGCAGAGAAAACAACACGCCTTGTCTGGGTAAGACTAAGTCTGAACTGGGCATGTGTGGCCAGGCAGGAGGCGTGGCTATCTCAGACTTAGTCTTATTGGGTACAAGGGACTTCAGGAAACCCAATCAAGTGGATTATCCATCCCTCATGCTGGAGAAGGTACCAGATTAAGGAATAGCATGTGGGAATGATTTTGGGAGAAACAAGGAAAAGCCACAGTCTAGACCAGGGGTCCCCAACCCCCAGTCCGTGGACCAGTACCAGGCTGCGGCATGCCAGCAACCAGTCCACACAAACAAGCAAAGCCCCATCTGCAGGATGCAGGCAGCACACAAAACCGCACTCTCTCCGGTCCGTGGAAAAACCTCTCTCCACATAACTGGTACCTGGTGCCCAAAAGGTTGGGGACCTCTGGTCTAGACAATGGTCTGCTAAGTGAACTTAAGAGTCTGAAGGAGGAGAGATGCTGAAAATGCTTCAGAAGGGATTTTCCCCTAGTTTTCAGGAGAATAAAAAATGAAAGAAAGAGGGATGTTTTCATCTCTTTCCTTGGAAGATTCTGTTAATGCAGCCTTACAAGAAAGACAGAGTTGGTAATCAGTCTGGCTTCTTGTATGGACTACCTTGAAGGGCGAACAGTTTGTCCATTCATTGCTTCTTTTGTTCAGATAGCCAGTTCTCCTATAATTTTAAATTGCTCCAATGAAATCTTCTACCTGATCTTGTACCTGTGCCCTTCTTTCTGCTTATAACAAAAGGTCAAAGAATAGCACCAAGAAGCCTAAATTAGTTTTTAGGATGTGCGTTCCTTCAAATTAACCTTGAAACCTGATGACTGCCTGGACAAATCCATGCAGTGTTCATGAAAGAATTTTAGAAATGGATTATGACTGCCTCTTTCCTAAGGCTGAGAAAGAGCAACTGGTTGAATATCACCCAGCTGTCTTTGTGCCAAAGGCAGATCTAGAACCATGGTCTCCTAGTGTCTAGCCCAGTGACTTTAACTATTACACCAAGAGGTTCTCAAACTAGCTCTAGGGCTGCACAAAGCTTTTAGTAAGGCACTTTAGTGGTAGTCTCATCTCATCTCTGTGCAACCCTCCAAATAATTTGCAGTCTTAACCTGTACTTCTGAAACAATATTTAGTATTGTTCTTGGATACTGAGCCCTGATGGCACAATGGTTATAATGCAATATTGCAGGCAAACTCTGTCCACAGCCTGGAGTTCAATCCTGACAGGGGCTCAAGATTGACTCAGCCCTTTATCCTTCCAAAGTTGGTAAAATGAGGGCCCAGACTAAAGGGGGCAATATGCTGACATTGTAAACCACCCAGAGAGTGCTGTAAATCACTATGATGCGGTATATAACGCTAAGTGCCATTGCTATAATGTCCATCACAAAAATCCTCCTACCATTCCTACCCTTATTCCTAACAGTTTGGGACAATTATTTTTATTGTTGGTTTATTGATAATCGACAAACTGGAATCTACGAAAAAAAGAACGAACCTATTCAAAGTCTTCTAGTTTCTTTTCTCCCCTTTTCTGCTTCTCATTCCCATTCTATTGTAGCCACACAGTCATCCTTAGACTGCTGGGTTTATTTTTCCTCCTTTCCTATCCTGCAAATATTTTCCCTACTTTTGCAATCATCAAAGGTTCCCCGGAGCATGGCGATATATTCCTCTTATTTCTCAGTGGCCCCATTTTGGCTACAATCTTGTTGCCGCTCATCAGCTGACTTTGCTATTAGAAAGAAAGATGATGAGATTTGAATTCATTTTAAATAACAACTGACTGCAAAGCTTTTCACACAGTCCCTCCCACTCACTGTTTTTTAAGTGTGTGGGAAGATGGTTACTTAGGCTTACAACTCTGATAGCTTGCACAAAGGGAAAAAGAAAAGTGTGCTGCTCCCCAAAAGCAACATTACAGCCATTTCCATTTCCATTTTTCACAATTTGTTTTTAATTTGGGTTGCATGCAATTGGAAGGAGGAGGGGGAAGGATCAGATTGTTCACACAGAACATCCTTCAACCACAAGAGTATATGCCTAACACTGGAATTGACTGAATCTGAGGCAGTTGGAAGGCTGATCTATAACTAAATGCACTACTCCATTAAGGATACAGAGACAGTTATGAAATTGTACTAGGAAGAAAAGGCTTTCCAATCCCCATATCAACCTTCTCTGCACCATTTTTGTATGCTAAGCATTTAGTGTGTCTGTACATTAAGCTAGCATAGTGTAAATGGGTCCATGTGCACTGGGAATAAGACAAATTTTCTTTGCTTGATCGTAATATTTTCTATCATCGGAACAGCTTCCTACAAATGCATTATCCTGTTTCAGTCAGACAGTAAGAAGAATACTGAATCTTCCCTCAACTTGGTGTCTCTCTAGGTATGTATAGATGCACCTCCCAAAAATTCTCAACTATTAACGTCCAAGACACTCCTGATCTCAACATGCCTAGAAGACACCAAGGAGGGGAAAGCTACTCTACCGTTTCCCTGGTTTTGCTCAGTTTGATTCACGAGACCAGACTTGTATGTAATTGAAGGGACAAAGTTACCCAACTGGTTTAACCATAATTTTGAGAAACGAGAACACCCTGGAATAAGTTTAAATATAAAGTGAATGTGTCAATAAAATCTGCTCAGTTGACACATTCTTGTACAAACATTGGCACCCATGCTTATACGGGATTTGGAATATAATCTCCTTTATTATACACCTTTATAATTAAAAGTCATTATTACCTTGCTTGATGTCCCCTCAAGGGAAAGTGCTTTACTTAAAAAAGACAGTTGAAGAAAGTATATCTATTCCCTCTATTATTGTGGGCTTCTAACCTCTCCCACTCTGCTCTTTTTCAAGCCAATTACTTTAATACGGGTATCATTAAATTATGCTGGAGCTTGTTATTACAAGAATCTAAGTATATAGGTAAGTATTAAAAACCAAGGAAGAAGGTGCAAACAAAGCAGACTGCTCAAGAGGTCAAAAAGAGAATTCACATTCTAACTTTTCTGTTTTGAGTCACCATGGATGGTTGGATATAGGTTAGCTCTAAATATTTCTGAATTACAAGCTTAAAATATCAACATCCATATACTCACCATGATATGGTCAGAAGTGACCATTTCCGATCTACCACCATCACCACCATACACAAACTAATGGAAAACTGTCCTTTTTTCTTAAAATTAATTTGTAGAGTTAGAGCCAGTTCACATATAAACAATTTTGAAGCTGCCCCTTCTAAGTGGTCAGCTGGAAGGAGAATGTGTATCTGGAAAAAAATGGCCAAATTTCATAAAATACCATTTTAACTACGTGCTTTTCCACCTGGAAGAAAATGCTTTACTGTCTTTTGTCCCAGCACAGACCATTGATATGACAAACTCATTCTATATATACCTCTGCCTCCTGGGATATCACTTATCTATTATATTTTAGTGGCAACCCTGGGTTTAGCTTTAAATTTATAGTTTCCATTTCAAAAAATATCCAAAGGGTTACATCTGATTCAAGCTAAACTGATTTTGTAAAAAAAATATCACCCTAGTAAAAGGGAAGGATAATAATTAAATCTTAAATCTGGATAAACTCTGGTCATAAGAATGTTACAGAAACCCACACAATCCAAAAATTAAAAAGTTGTATGGTATTATCTTCTCATTAAATTACTTTTCCTCAATCTGAATGTGGAATTCTGGATGTGGGGTTCTTCAGACAAGGAAAGGAAAGGAAAGGAAAGGAAAGGAAAGGAAAGGAAAGGAAAGGAAAGGAAAGGAAAGGAAAGGAAAGGAAAGGAAAGGAGTGAGGTCAGCTCTGATCCTCCTGACTTTCGGCAGGAGCTTGAAGACCTGGCTCGGCCACTTGACCTGGGGCTCCAATAGGAGAACCTCATGCCTGAAGTGGTGGACAGATTAATAAAAGATCCTACCTCCGCCCCCATGCTCAACCTATTCTCTCCCTCCCATCTTTTAGCTTAATTTATAGCTCATAATTTGTATTTTCATAATGTTTTACTCTTATTATATTCATATTGTTGTACTGTTTTATTTTTTTTAACATTGTAAATTGCCCAGAGTCACCTTGTGGTTGAGATGGGTATAAAATAAAATAAAATAAAATAATAAAATAAAATAAAATAAAATAATAAAATAAAATAATAAAATAAAATAATAAAATAAAATAATAATATAATAATATAATATCTATATAAATAAAAATGTAAATGTTCGTTTGTTCAAAATCTTAAATCTCCGAAAGTTCTTCACCGATTGCTTTGAAATTTTGACACAACGTTGCATTCGAATATGCGCGTGTTTTTATATACCTACTATTATATTATATAGATGTCACACCTGTGACAGGTAAAAACATGCTTTTTTTAAAAAAACAGTGCCATCTGTTGGATGTAAATTTAACCAGACTGAGCCACAGCAACGCTTGGCCGGGTACAGCTAGTAATATAATATATAAAATAATATATAAAATAAAATAAAAAATAAAATAATAAAAGCTGCTCACTATTGCTCATGGGTTGAACAAGACTGGTTGCGAATTCCAGAAAAGCTTATCCTAACCAAGATAAAATATGGAAGGATGAAAATAAATGCCAACCGAATGAGATACACATGCCGCGAAGTATACTTCTGATCTATTGAAAACAATGCACTAAAAGCTAAACTAGCCCATAATGTTTGCACCTTTCTGATTTTCACACCGTCCACTGAATTTTTAACATTTCAGTGATCAAACCGATCAACCTTGTCCTACAGAGGATTTTTTTTTAAAAAAAAAAATCAGCAGTTCTGTCTTCTAAACAAGCTTAACACAAACAAAGATCAAACACTTCCTCAGGTTTCTACTTCAAATGTGCATCCTAGAGAGATGCTAGAACAGGCAGAGATAACAGTTCATTAGTCACCAGCCGGAGCCATCTGTTCAGGGATTTGCAAGCCTGTTTTCTCCACTCAGGAGGTGAAAGCCAAAGAAGGAGACAGGCAAACAACGGAAGTCTTGCTCCCCCTTTCAAATCCACACATCCTGACAAGCATCCTTGCTAGGAAGGAGACAGTTCCATCCTCTTGTAAAGTAAGAAACTCGGCTTCCCTTTCAGCCTGGGCAAGCAAGGACCTTGTACTTGGGAGCCTACACCACAGAATGTATTCGCATTAATTTCTGCCCAGAACAAAACTGTTTTATTTAAATACTTGAATTCCTGGTAGGATCTGTGCTAAAAGCTTTCCTTTCCTGTATTCTCGACTGCCTTCCGGTGATGAAGCTCATGGCATCTTCTTTTTGAAGAAAAGTGCTCTTCAGCACAACACAAAAGTGCCTTCAATGCAAGGCAACAACAGGCAAGACAAGGAAAGACCAGCTGTAAAAACACCTGTTTGCTGTTCTTCATTGTTCCTCTTGTAAATGTGTCCTGCTAAGCATTAAAGCTGGGCCTTCTAAACAGTGCCTCCAAACACAGCTGTAGGCTGATCTTTTCCCCAGAAGCTCTTCATGTGAACCATGACTGGCAAAAGCACATCCGTCCAGGTTTTACACCTGCTACCAGCTGCCAGTTAAGGAATTCTGTAGCTCCTAATTGCTGCATTCATTAATGCCAAAGAAGTCTCTTCTGCTTGAATCACACAAAGGAAAAGAAATACAGTGCTGCAGATTTCTGGGCTGGCGCTGCCTGTGTCCAGATTAAATGCCCACCCCCACCCCCTAAATCCACTGCTTGCTCTTTTGCTTCACCTCACTACACTAAAGGGGCAGCCACACATTCTTCAAAAGCAAAAGGAACAACACAGCATCTTATACAACCTCAAGGCATCCAGAGCCTCCAATCTTGGCAGGCAACAAGAAAAATGCTATTACCTCTACCCAGGTGGTTCTCACGGCTCTGCTTTACCATCTGTCACAGCTCAGATTCCTATACCTGTAGAACAGGTGGACTGCGGATTTACTTGGCCATTCGTTAAAAGACAGATTTCTTGGTAAAACATAACGTGATACTTACGTGCTTATATACGTATCCCCCAGAAAAGAAACTAGTCGCCATCACGGTAGTACACAGTGAGTCAACAACATAAACATAAAAAAAAACAACATAAAGAGCTGGACAGCATCTGATCTGGACATAATCCACACCGACTGGCTAAAGAAACTAACAGCATTCATGAACACTTAGTAGCATAGATGAACCAGCTGCTAGCAGCTGGCTTCTACCAGACTATCTAACACAAGGAAGGGCAGTGCTAATTATGAAAGACCCCCACAAAGGAACATCACTTTCTTTCTTTTTTAAATAGGTTGTATTAATTTTTTAAAATTACAACCTTTAGAGCTTAATAAACAACATGTTGTCTGGGTTCCCATATTTAACATTAGCTTCTTCAATATAAATCTATTCAGTACTGCACAATCCAGTATTTTTTCTTTGATCTTCCTTTCTTCCCCATGTCTTTCCCTTTTCCTCTCATTAAACAATTACGATTCTTAGTACTATTGATGTATACAAAATTAGATAGTTATCTTCATCATATTTTACTAGTGTTATAGAAATAACAATAATACCAATTCATAAGTCAATATCCCGGTTCGTGCTCTTAAGTTTGATTTCCCACCAATATTTAAAATATCTTTGTCAGTTATGATTTTCTCAATATTAATTGCATTTATACAGCTAAAAAATTTTATTCATACCAATCCTTCTCTTATTTTCAAATTCCCCATATCAAAAGAAGAAAAAAATGCTATTTTAATTCTAAATCATATCTTCCATTATAAAAATCTAGTTATATCTGAGGATCATCCGTTCTCTTAATCAGATTCAAACAGGTATATTAAAGATAGTCCCCCTCTGACAGATCAAATCCTCTGGTTTTTAAGTCTAACTCTCGCTTTCTTTTTTTGCCAAGCAGCTTTCCAGGCCAAGGCAATTAAATTGCCCAAGAATTTTCTTTCTATTTTTGTGAAAGCTGCTTGATATGAGAAAGACAATTTAGGTAGAGTATTTTGGGGGAGGAACTCTGCCCATCCATATTCCCTAGACATTTCCCCTGCCCGCTCTATGTTCCATTTTCTAGAATCTTCTTCCTTGTCATCAGGTGTATTTTGGAGAAAGGTATTTGTTTTTTCTTGAGGCATCATTCCTAGAAATCCTGTGGTACCACCAGTCTCAGTAAGAGTGGAACAAAATTTCCTCTAGTTTTCTGTTATTTGTATATAGCCTTTATAAGTCCTAATAGCAATATTTTATAGTAATCCTTTGTCTCAAGTATCCTGAAAATTATCAGTCAGACAAGGTTGTAATCCACAATGTCACCAGTGTTCATAATGTTCAACCTCCCTGCAGCCAGAGGTATTCAAAAGTCATTTTTTTCTTTCTCTCCCTCTGGCTCTTGAGGTTAAAAGTCCAAGCCCAGTAGGTATTTATAGTCCATGAAGGTCAGGATGATAAATATGCCAACATGTTTTCCTTTATTGCCAACTGTTCTCTCTTAAACTGAAAGTCACCAAGCAGCCAAGGAGCTAGTTATAGTGCTGTACTCAAATCCACCACTAGATGTCATTCAAAGTCCATTGTCCACTCTTAAAACAAAGGGTTGATTTCTTGAATTTCTTATATTTCATCTCAATAGTTTTTTTTCCCAAAGAGAAAATCTTAACAATTATCTCAGTTCTCAGGTTTATCAAAACTGTAGTTTTGTATTACTTTCACTTCAGTATTTTGTATTTCTGTCCCCCATAAAAAGTTTAAAACGCTGCTTCTGTTCACATCTGGAAGTTTTAAGCTTCTTGGGAGACTTTCCCAGATAATTCAGTTATAAAATAGTAAAGAAAGGATCAATATTCTCACCCAGCCCAAACATGCTGTTTACGATGTGCTAATTAAAGCTTTTGTTCTTCAGTTGTCAGCAGCTAATGGCCGGCCGCAGAGGTGTGGCCGGTCTTTCCTCTGCCGGTTTAGAGGGCTTTTCTTAGATCGAAGGGAGAGATTGACGTCTCTCTGTGATCGACAAAACACCCCTCCTTCTTCATCGCCTCTTCGGGACAACTTTAGGACCTTTTCAGGGCGAAAGTGGTCGTGGAAGGCAGAGCTCTGCCTTCCTGCATCCCGTCTCACTGCAATGCAAAACCGGAAGTCCGCAAACATCATTTTCTAACTACCAGCCAATAACCTGCCTCCACAGAACATGGAAAGTCCTATTGGACATCACAGATGTCGTATGGGCACAGCTCAGAAGAACATTGGGAAAAACATCAGGGGCTCAAAACACCAGTTGTTCACAGATATAGCAATTGCCCAAGATTCAAGGTCTAGTAAGAGTAATCTGAGCAAAACCTGGATAGACTATAGGAAAGTCTATGGCTCAAGGCCATACACATGGATCTGTGAATACCTAGCATCATACAAAGTGAGCAAGACACTAAGGACCCTCCTCAAGAACTCAATGGGATTGTGGAAGACAATCCCAGAAGTCAACTCCAAACAGCTTGCATAAATAGCCATCAAGAGCAGCATATACCAAGGTGATGCACTTTTCTCATTGCTGTTCTGCATAGGCCTGAATTCCCTCAGTCACATAAATACAAAGCCCAGATATGGATACAAGTTCAAGAGTAGAACTAACATCAGCACTTCCTCTAGATAAATCAAGCTGTATGCTAAGCATCGACTTGCTGATCCACCTGACATGAATCTATGGTGAGGACATTGTCATTCAGACTACAGATGAGGCTGGATGATAATAAAGTAGTTACGACTGATGAGGTGGAACTAACAGCAGGTCACATAGCAGACATGGAAACCATGAGGAGGAGGCAAGGAAGACAACAACATCCAAATATCACAGGTCCTGAAGAGCCATCTCAGTGGGAAGAAGATCCACATGCATCAACACATATGCCTTGTCAGTCATTGGATAGCCTGCCAGTATAGTGAACTGCCCAAAGGAGGGCTGCTGATATGAAGGTCTGGGAGCACCTCACAATGAACAGAGATTTTCATCCCAAGTCCAACACCCAGAGATTATACACAAGCCAGAAAGAAGGCAAGTGGCATGTAGTGAGTATCAAAGCCATTGTCCTGAATGAAATCCAGAGCATCCAGGTGCAGATTAGTAAAATGGCACCAAAAGATGAGCTGCTGAGATGCCTGAGGCAGCAGCAGACATGGGAAGAAGATCAAGCAGAAGATCAAGCAGAGGCAGAGGAAGTGCCATGCCAAAACAAAACACTGCATGGGAGGTACCACTGATGGGTAGCTAGGGTGGCAGACATAGGGTGGTAGGGATATTCTACCAGTGGCTGGAAAGGGCTGGACTAAAAGACAGCACTGAGGCACTGATCCCTAACAGCACAAGAACGGGCAATAAGCATTAGATCCATTGAAGTAGGGGTCTACCACACTAGATAGGATCTGAGGTGTAGACTGCAGTGAGGCCTCTGAGGCAGTCTAATACATAGTGGTAAGATGCATGTAAGATGTAGGCAAAAACATACCCTGAGCGGTACAACCAAATGGCTGGTACTACCGGTACATACAGGAACATCTGCGCAGTATATGGGCTAGACCAGGGGTCCCCAACCCCCGGTCTGTGGACCAGTACTGGGCCACAGCATGCCAGCAACCGGACCGCACAAACAAGTAAAGCCACATCCACGGGATGCAGGCAGCATACAAAACCACGCACCCTCCGGTATGCACCCTCCATGGAACCAGTCCCTGGTGCCCAAAAGGTTGGGCACCTCTGGGCTAGACCACCCCCCAGTCTAGATGGAAGATTCCAGAGAAGGTCATGGAGAATAATATAACTAAGATCTTGATAGGCAGGTCCTGGTCATCAACCAGACATTATGATAGTAGAAACAGTGAGGTTAAAGATGTAGAGGCTCCAAGTGACAACATCAGGAAGAAGGAGTATAAGAAACTGGAGAAGTACCAGCGTCTGAAGGAGGAACTAGACAGGATGTGGAAAATAAAAGTCAAAGTCATCCCAATGATGGTAGGAGCACTAGAGGCTGTGACTCCTAGGTTGGGGGAGAAGCTCCAACAGATTCCAGGAACAACTTTGTCGCTCTCTGTCCATAAGAGTGCTAGGAACAGCTAAGGTAATGTGCACAACCCTCAAACTCTTCTCTGGTAGAGGACCCGAGATTGAGGAAGACTCTTCTGCATAGGGGTCAGAAGAGATTTTTTTTATTATTAATTTAGAAATTAAAATATACAGAAATTAAAAATATACAGACCCAACAAAAACAAAGAACATAAGAAATTAAACAAAGAAATAAAAGAGCATGCCATTATACCGTCTGCCCTCCTATCTATCAAGTAATTATAATCTTAAGCTTTTCCCCAATCTCTTCGTCCTTTTAAATCTCCAAATCCCAACATTATCAATTCGATTCTTCTTGTTTCAACCAAAAGTCCCCATAAAGCTTCCAGTGTTTCCGAAAAGCCTTTTATCATTTTCCCTCTGACCAAACTGGTCAGTGTCGCTATTTCTGCAAGTTCAAGTAAGTTTATAATCTAATCTTCCACTGTAGGTCCCATATTTCACTGTATTTCTAGCTTGTTGTATACAATAACATAAGGTGATACTTTTTAAAATACCGACTTCAGGTGGGTATGGGAATAAAAGGGTTTAGTATCTAAGACAAGGAGAATGACGGTAATTTAAAATACAACCAAGAAAATATGGCTTATACATTATTCCTAAGAAAATCAACATTTTATTGTTTCATTCTTTGGCTCATGATCAAAAAGGCACCCCCTCCCCCTTTCCTCTTTTGTTTGCACAACTAGACATTTGAGGGATGCAATGTATAGTATCTGAGGCTTTTTCCAGACTGATCCAGTAAGCAATAATTTTTGTAGCAATTACTTTTGTTCTGTTCTTGTTCTACCCAGCTCATTCGTTGTCCCAATCCCCTGGCTGCGAACATAACTTTCCATACGCCTGCCACTGTCCCTAGTCTGATGTTGATCTATTTGTATATAAACAGAAGAAGCAGAAAATTAAGTTCCATCATGCAGTAGCCAACATTGGGCCATATATTTTGATCCACGTCACATTTTATTTTAAATGAACTCTAAGAACAGTCAAATACCATCGACTAGTAGTACGAAATGATTTCTTCTATCATATTCACAATTTTTAGGAGATTGGGCTTTAAGGATATTTTGAAAAACCAACAGATTTATTTACCAACAGATTCATTCAGATATTATTTTGGTGGGTTTTTTTGTGTGTGGATTCTACATGAAATGTACTTGGGTTTGCCAGAAGAGAAACTGAAGCATGTACAAAAGAAGGTTTTGTACACAAAAGAATCACAGGCCAATCCAGTCTTGAAAGCAGGGATCCGGAGATCAACTACTATCATATATCAGCTGGAGCCTAAAGTTTAGCAAGGAAATGCAGAAAGCCTGGCTTCCAGAATTTATATTTTTTTTCCACAGAGATGTCACACTACCTAACAATCAAAGAACTGCTAATCCCTTCTCTGGTTATTCCTTTCTGTGCCTGAAACGAATTTTTAGAAGTTTCAACCTACAGACTCTAGATAATTAAGTCAATTCTCACCCCAGCCATTACATGTCTCTCTGAAGCTTCAATTCTCCCAATTACAAAATACTGAGAAAAATAAACAAAGCTATAAGCTGTGACTGTTCCATACCCTAGCTACCCCAACACCTAAAGATCCTCCGCTTTTGATTTCTGAAGCATTAGCAATTATTATCCTCAGCCATGAAGGCTAAGGGAAAAGGGACTTCCATGAGTCGCAGATTATGTTCTGAAACAGCACATAAGCTGCTTTTGGTGAGTTACAGACTGGATGAGAAGTTATCCAAATTCTAAGTCGAAATGTAAGGGTCTTAAAAAAAAAATCCTTTTCTGGGGGGGGAAACAGTTTTTACTCAAATTGTATAGAATGAAGAGCAACGCTCTTCACCATTACATGATTATCCCTGCACATTATGTCAGGCACTCACAAATCTTAAGAAGAATTTTGGTACTTAGTAAATTTAGCACTTTAGAAAAGTCCATCCTGCTGCCTTCTGGATTTTCTGCGCTTTAGTCTGGAGATACCAGGAGCAAGTATTCCAGGTCTGCCCCAAATATATGAACTGGAATACCTAACAAAGTACAGGTAGCCCTTGATTTACGACCACAATTGAACCCAAAATTTTGTTGCTAAGTGAGATATTTGTTAAGTGAGTCTTGCCCCATTTTACGACTGTTCTTGCCACGGTGGTTAAGTGAATCACTGTAGCTGCTTGTCAGAAGATTGCAACCGTCGTAAATATGAGTCCGTTGTCAAGAGTCTGAATTTTGATCACCTGATCATGGGGATGCCGCAACACTCCTGTGAAAAGCAATCATGTCACTTTTTTCAGTGCAGTCGTAATTTTGAACCGTCACTAAATGAACTGTTGAAAGTCGAGGACTACCTGTATTAACATGTAATTGTTGTTTTTATACAACCAATGTAGAGGTGTTGAGATTATCTTGTTAAGATTGAGTTGCTCCCCGCTCCTTTTCGAATGCTCTCTGTTCAACATGTCAGGTTGCAAAGTTAATGCACTTTTCTAATTTCCTCATATATATAAATAAAATTAGCATAAAATATTCACAGAGATGTTTCTTATCTCTCCAATTTGAGCTCTCAGTGGATGTTTTAAATAAAACAGTGCAACCAAGAGACACTTCAAACAACTGAGGACCCCACAGCTGGAATGCAACCATGTTTACTTTGAAGTGCCACATGAATTTAAAGGACTTTATTTCTTGAATGTACGCTTTAGAATGAAGCCTGTTTACATTCTATTTCATGTTGCTTTTTAAAAGAACATCCTCTTGTTTCAACAATGGGACTATGTATACACAGATATGCTATATTGGTGACTTTAAAATTATGGGTTTTTTTTCCAAATAATACACTTCCTAGTAGTTCCTTTATATGAACAGTGTATTTTTTAATTGCTGCAAACTTGTACAATGTAGGAGAAAGATACCTCTTACCACCCCATCCCTTACCATCCCATCCCCAACCCACCATGATGAAATTTGGACTCTTAAGTATTTGTTAAATGCAACATTCTGGAGCAGGGATGCATCTCCCTCGCTCCTGATCCTCCATGCCCACTCCATCATGATTGCTAGCAACAGGGCGGGAGCCATCCTTTACTGCTTTGCTGAACGCTGACAGTAGTTTCCTGCTACAGGTAGTCCTCGACTTACAACAATTCGTTTAATTAGAAGTTACAATGGCATTGAAAAAAGTGACTTATAACCAGTGCTTTTTTTGTTTTTTTTAAAAAAAGGTGCTGGAACTCACACATGCCATACAACCTGCCTTGCCTACCGTACAAGGTTCCATCCAAAAAAGGTGCCGGAACTCCGTTCTGGGCGTCCTATGATTAAAAAAAAGCCCTGCTTATAACCATTTTTCACACTTGGGACCGTTGCAGCGTCCTCATGGTCACATGATCAAAATTCAGACACTCGGCAGACCGTTGCAGTGTCCCAGGTCATGTGATCACCCTTTCCGCCTTTCGGACAAGCAAAGTCAATGGGGAAGCCAGGTTCGCCTAACAACTGTGTTACTAACTTAGTAACTACAGTGATTCACTTAACGACAAGGGCAAGAAAGGTCATAAAATGGAACAAAATTCACTTAACAAATATCTCGGTTAGCAACAGAAATTTTGCACTCCGTTGTGGTCATAAGTCAAGGACTCCCTGTATATTGGAAATGAGAAAACATGAAAGGAAGAGCATTAAGAGCTCTAAAATAAAAATAAAGGAAACCTCTAGAACCTTGGCAACTTTAAGCTTTGCTGGCTGAGGAATTCTGGGAGTTGAAGTCCACAAGTCTTAAAGTTGCCAAGGTTGAGAACCCCTGCCTAGAAACTCAGCCCCACCCATGATATTGATGTGGTCCCACCCAAGGTACAGCCTCGGGGCCTTCCACTGCTTTAAAGGATTGCTTTAAAAAGTTCGTCTTCTTTTCCTTCTCTTCCAGAACTCCCATTTCCGTTCCTGAACAACACAACCCACAACAGCATCCAATTTCTCTCTTAAGGTAGGCCATACAAACACTATACTTAGCGAAAGCCTTTGTCTTCACAGAGAACTTGAAGAAATCAGGAAGGGCAGTAGAGTTTTCGGAAAACAGAAAATCCCAAACTGTTGCTTTAAAAGGCATGATTTAAACAACCCACTTTGCAACTAATTGTCTCTTTAGGGAATCACACAGAGCTGCAGGCAACCACTGGTGCTTTCATATATCATGAAGAGATAAAAGGTGTGTTGGGAAAGGCTGGTTTCTTTTTTATATTTCAATATCAAAATGCATAAAGACTACCGCTCCTGAATCTTCATAATACAATCAGTGGGATTTCTCCTGAAATAAAGGAGCCATGAACTGGGAGTTCAGTTTCAACTTGGCAACTGACTTTTGGAGTATGACTAGGAGAGCCTTTGAATTCTTCACTGTTAATTCAAGCTGCGCTCCTGTCAAGTACAACAGTAAACTCCATTAAGTTCAAGAGCAGACACACTTAGGACTGTAGTACAGTATCACTTCTCTGACTACTATCCAACAGCCCCCAAATCAATAGGTCATCTTGCTTGCAATTGACTAAAATTACATCTTAGGATGTAATTGGCTTAAGGGATATTTTTTCAGAGAAGCAGTAACTAAACACTGGGAATTTATTTTTTTGACAGAAGTGCCTTAAGCAACCATCCAATCAAAACCTGATAAAATCATGGCAGATAAAAGATAAGCCTCTAATTTATTTACATCACACCACCCTCCCTGCAAAGTGCAATCATCATCTTTTGCATTAATTATTTTATATGCACTGTGAATCACAGTTCTATATTGGCTTGATTAAATCTATACTGTCTTCTCTTTTTTTAGCCTGTTTTAATTTGCATGATAATGTAGCTACTGCATTTTTCAAAAGAATACTGGCTTGGTCAATAAAGTGATCAGAGACTAAATAGAAATCTTAGGAAGGATGGCTTCCATGTCTTCACTTGAATGAGAAGATACATAAACCCTTTCAGATAACAAAAATAAACTATTCGACAATCTAAAGTATTTGTTTATTTCCCGCTTTTATAAGTAACTCAAGGCAGCTAACACACAGACAATACTTCTTCCTCTTCCTATTTTCCCACAACAACCCTGTGAAGTAGGCTGACCTAAATCATCCAGCCAGCTTTCAGACCTAAGGTGGGATTAGAACTCACAGTCTCCCAGTGTCTAGGCCAGCACCTTAAGTCCACACAACTTTTAGTTACCAAGTTTGAGAAACACTGCTTTAGAATATTCTGACGTGTTCAATAAGATGAATCACAAGAGTAAGTAACTTTGTTTTGATATTAGGATCCACTAAAAGAAAAAAACAAACCCAGAAAGCTCCTGAGCATCTAAGAAGGAGAGGTAACAGATGTGAAAGCAGTTCCATAAAAATATTCTCACAGAAGGATCAATACAGAAGGATTTGTCCAGCCATTTTAACAGCTCCATAGGGCAAATGTGTTCCTTATTTGGTAGAACACTGAAAGTGACCTCTAGCACAGCAGATGGCAAGACACCAAATTGGACTTCTAAAAAAGCACTCTAATATTAAAATAACAGGCAGACTAGATGAATTGAATTGAGAAAGCCAGCATATTTTGGACATAGCTCTTACTCATGCTTGCTAGGATGGATGAAACTTTAGCCCAAAGGTTGCCAGGCTGAATATTACTTTTTATCACATTCTTCTGAAATAACAGTCTTAGGGGAGCTTTACTGTATGATTATTTAGTCCAAAGTCAATTAATTAAACCCAGAGTGTGAAGCATATATTCCCCAAGACTGCCTTTTCAGGCTCCAACCAATATGACTGATTTACCTTTTGCATAATCTACTTAACCTGTTCTCTAATTGGAAGATCCTTGTCCCGCTTCTTGCTCTCCAGATGTGCTAGACTTCAACTCTCATAATCCCCAGTGATTGCCCCACTGACACGCAATTTGTAGTAAAAATATATGGAAAATGCCAGGTAGGGCAAAGCTGCTAATGCAACGGAGGGCAACAGTTATGTGGATTATTACCCGACTGCATCCACATAACTGGTGGCTGTCACAATGGCAGAACTTCTTGTCCAGAAGTTTGATTTTCTATGCCTTCTTCAATTGCATTTAATTAAGAAGCAATATTTGTTCCTTCTTCTTATGTGGCAGTTTTAATTTAACTGCCAAGCAATACTTTGTGCTTCCAAAAGTCACAGAATCTGAAGACAAGTATAGGAAGTCCTCAACGTACAGCTGTTCCTTAGCGACTGTTCAAAGTTACAAAGGCAGTGAAAAAAGTGACTTGCAACTGGTCCTTGCACTTACACCATCCCCACTGTCATGTGAACAAAATTTGGGTGCTTGGCAACTGGCATGTATTTAAAACTGTTGCAGCATGGTGTGTGTGTGTGTGTGTGTGATGGCTATTTGCGGCTGGCTTCTAACAAACAAAATTAATGGGTGAAAAAAGTCATAAAATCAGGGGTGACTTGCTTATCAGGAGAAATTCTAGTCTCAATTACGGTCGTAAATCAAGACTATCTCCAGCAGGAAAGTACTCAACTATGATAAGGGGTTTGGAGACTTTTCCCTTGTTTTTTAGAGGATGCCTTCTTAAGTCACCCATAACTTTTGATTTTCCAAACAGAAAAGCCAAACATAAATCTCTTCATAATTAGCCTGCCACATGTGACGTTAGAGGCATATTAACAATTCTTGTGGTAGGCCTTATAAGAAGGATCAAGTCCATCTCAAACAACCAGGCTATTTTATATACCTGCAAAAAACAATACATGTATCTGGATATTCCGTAACCAATACGGCTTTCAAAAAGCTGCTCTACTATATTAAGAAAATCAGGAGGAGAAATGCAAATTCTGAAGAACCCAAATTAGGAATGAATAATGGAGAACTTCACAGCACCAAGTAATTCAAATTCTTCAGGTACTTGAATGTCTTTACCAGGATTAAACTCCAGCCATAACTACTTTATTTTAATTACACACACACATGTACACACACATGCACATACCTACAGACACACATCTGTTCATCTTAAGGCATGTTGAAAATTATGGAATGACTTAGCATGACCAAATTTCCAAATTCTCATATGTAACAAAATGAACATTTCTATGTTATTCCAAGTTGATGCTTCTCAATTCACGTCCAAGGATATTTCCTACCCCCCACAAATATCAATGAAACAAACAAAAAATGATAGGCATTATTACTATTTTTGTTTTACTTCTTCAATAAACTTGAGGTTGACCTTTGCTGTGAATTTTTCAATGTACGTTCAGAACTCTGAACGTAAGTACATATATCCTGAATATGATTGAAAGAAAAATGCCAAACCAACTTTAGTTTGAAACTCGGTGAAGAACAATAAACATGGTAATGTAGATAGAACCAGGCACAATCATTTATCGAGGGCCTAGCAGGAATTACACCTGTTTTACTTTTCTCCTCCTTGAAATATTTCCCTGTCTGGGCTACTATATTTCTACATGGTGAATAGTAGGGCTTAAGTTGTTAGTCTCTGTCCTGAAGCTCTGGATACTCCCCCTCCCTCCCCCATGCAGGCCCTGTTCTCTCTCAGTAGCTTGATTACTGTCTAGAATATCTAACAGCAGCTCACCTCCTGGGGCGAGATTATTTTTGCCATGCCCAGTGGAAATAACCAAGCCAAAAGAGATTCTTTGTATGCTACAGAGTGACAAAAATAAAATCCATATATAGATATAGCTCACAATATAGTAGCGTCACAGAGCAACTCAGAGCAATTCTAACATGCAACACAGCCTTGAAGTAGAGGATTTATCTGTCAATTTTCCAGATATTTTCCATTTTTTCTGTACTGCATTTAATAATGATTTAACACCACTTAACATCCCTTTATTCCCTCCTGCTGCAACACCACCTCACATCCCACCCTTCTGCATTTCGTTTACCAAACACATGCAAATCTTCAGATCTCTAGTTCCAAAAGAAATCCGGGAGCTTCCTATATATAGTCGCTCTTATTAAAGGGAAGCTGGGCTTCATAACCCATGTTTCTTAATTGCAGAAGGATCCATAGGGAAATCTGCCAACTGCTCGGAATTACGTGCCTCTAGATCGCCACACCAAGTTTTCTCGGAGGGAGTACGAAGAAGCGCGGTCTCCCATCCGCAAGACCAAGCCAATGTCTCGGTTGCATTCATTCCAAGCTCCAATTACAGTAACTTCACAAGACTCGGAGGTTTTGGGAAACAGCTCCCGGTCCTCCTTCAGAGAAACAAGCTACCGCACGCGAATCCTCGCCGCTTCGTTCGCTGTATGACAGTCCTTATACTCTTTTTTCCAAAGGCCAATTCCAAGATTCAGCCCTGCTTTTGCCACACGAATTATCCACTCCCCAAACTACATGGATTCTTTCCCCCCCTCCCCCACCCATCCCCGTTATCATATCTCGATCGTCCGGGCGGCTCTTGCTTTTCGGCCCCTCTCCCACTTCCCCATTGCAATTCCCCGTGGCAAAGTACTCCGCTCCCGTCCAACACCTCTACCCCACTCAGTTCTTCACGCACTAGTGACGCCTGACCCGAAGGCATCAACACCCGCACGCCTCCGAGAGCGGACGGACGCCTTTCCACTCCAGAGAGCACCGTTTACCCGTACATCAGGGCTGATCCGATGCGCCGCCGCTTAGCTCTCCCGCTCTCCCAGCCCCAGACTGGAAAGTCCATCCGGCAGCTTTTGGCACCGGATCCCGCCCCGACCCCCCAGCGCCCACTTTCCCCGGCGCCAGCCTTCTTCCTTTCCCCGGGGGGGGGGGCAGATAGCAGCTCTCCCGCGCGATGCAATCCTCGCAGGTTCCCGCTTCTGCTTTCTGCCTTGCCCTCACCTCTCCCTGATCGTCCTCCTCCAGGCTGCTGAAACTCCACACCACCAGGCCCTGGATGAGCAGGATGGCCAGCGCCGTGGCGATCGCCAGCTTGTACCGGCGAACCAGCTTCTGCACCCGGACGCTCGCCACCATCTTCATTCCAGGCGGCGGGCAAAGGGGGAGGGCGTAGGAGGAGAGCAAGGAAGAGCCCGGGGAAGAAGGCGGCAGAGTTGAGAAACCCTGCAGACCGCGGGCGCGAGCACGCACAGCGCGGACGCTCGCTCGCACGCGCGGGGACGGGGGAAGGGGCGGGGCCGGGGATCGCAACCTCGATCGCTGAGAACAGTTGCCGAGAAGGCGAGGCTGGTGTGTTCGGCCAGCTTTGGAAATCCCAGGATGGGAAAGATGGAGAGAGGGAGGGAGGGAGGGAGGGAGGGAGGGAGAGAGACGGACTGACGGGGACCGATGCATCCCGGAGAAGAAAAGAACTCGCTGCTTGAACGTCTGACGAGCCTCCCACCCACCTCCTCCTTGATCCTTGCCAATAGGGCTCGTCAAGGCTAACAGACAGCCGCGTTTGCACGAGGGGAGCTCCTCGCCTTTCTCCCCTTTAAAGTGCAAAGAATATTTCCCCCCCCCCGCCCCGCTGGCGCTTCGTGCCCGGCCATAGGTCGCCCACCTCCCGCAGCAGCCCTTTCTGTACGACGTGAGGTGGGTACGGGGAGGGATTCAAAAGGAATCAGCGACGGGGACAGAATTGGAGGCAGGATGAAAAACTACGAAACGGGCATTGGTATGAGTAGAGAAGAACTTTTGTTCCGGCCGAATCGGGACAGTGGAGGGGGAAATCCATTGGGTGACCTTGGCGGGAACTCTTCCACGGCTTTAATCTGCATGAATGAGACAGATCTGCAACATGCCGTTCTGAGATGTTTTGTAGAAAAAGAAGAATGGAAATATAATATTAAAGGAAGGGGGCACTTTTTAAAACACGCATGCGCTTTTTTGTTTTTTTAGTTGTAAAGCTGTTTGGACCGATTTATTTTCTTTTTTGTTGTTGTTTTGACAATGTGAGTTCCGAACTGCTCACACACACTCTACGTGAGTACAAGATGTACAAGAGTTCTGATGTTATTCATACATGGACTTGTTTGTGGAAAGGTCAGTGTGGTGTGATTCAGGATCTAGTGCTGCAAAGATAGTTAATGTTCTCTACCATTGTTAGAAGGTGGTGGTTCTTTGTATTCCAGAGCTGCAAGGTGGGGTTATCCACCTTCTAGCAATTTACATGCACTTAAAAACATCTAGGTTTAAATATCTACTCAGACAACAATCTCCCTCAATAACTGGATCATCTTCAGTATGAGTGAGTGTGGAGTTTGCTCATTGTTCCAATTCCTGGAAGCTTGACATTTAGACAAATCAGTCATCAATTGCCAAATAGAAATAAATCATATTTACACACCATTCAAAAGAGACAATACAAAAGATAAGAAAAAGAGCAGAACACATCTCCAGCAGCTAACATCCAGATAAGTAGGGATTAACACCAGGCAAACAAAAAAGCAGAAAACTATATCCTTACCAAGGAACTACCAAGGAGAAAATCATACCCGCACTAAAACTGATAGGGCAAGCTACTGTATATAAACAGGGAGCAAACTCCACACTCAACTTGCACTGATGTTATTACCTAATTAGGCAATCAAACATCTGCAAGCCAATAACCAAACTCAGAAAACACCAAGGACCCCACAGTTAAACCCTGAGCTATAGATACTGTTCTATTGGAACTTTGTCACTCAGTCCTACCTGCAGATCACAGAAACATTTGCCTTTTAATAAAATACCTAGATTCCTTTTTGCCACCGTAGATTTGACACCACTCTCCTACAAAATCAATCTATTAGCTTAATTATGAAAACAAAACTGGAAGGAAGAGAATGGAGACAGAGCAAACAGCATGTCAACTGCTTTGCATTCTGGAGGAGACAGGATTCAAATCAGGAGTGGCAGGGCCCCTACAAGGTTTTGTGTGGCCTGTGAAGGGTCTTATTCCAAAAATGACAGGGACCAGAGAAGAGTTTCAGGAGTTTCCTAGGGTGAAACTGGTACATTTTTATTTACATATTCCATTTCTATAGCTGCTCATCTCAATCCAATGGGCTTTTAGTCGCTGGCAAAAGTTAAGGCATTCCTCTTGCCCTGTAAAATTACTATGGGGCCATAACAGGAAAACTGGCAGGCCACATTTTTGCACTTTGTTTCTAGTAGCATCATAAATAACTTCTTATAAACATAATGATTTTTATTTAATTATTACCTGTGAACTTTCTCCTTCTGATTCTTTTGCCTCCAAGGATTTTATTGGATCGCACACAATTAAAAGCAAAGCCAAATAAGATAATTAAATCCATAAACATTAAAACACAGTTTAAACAGTTAAAAACTACAATAACAAAAAGGGAGAGTACATTCCAAACTACCCAGAATGCAACCATGTAACAGGCTTCATACTTCCATGGTATCCCTAGGCCTGATGGTAGAACCAAGTATTACAGTAAGTAGTACTTCCTGGAAGGCTAAGGGAGTTGGAGCCAATCTCACTTTGTGGGGAATGATGTCCCAGAGGGCAAGTGCCATTGCAGAAAAGGCTCCTCTCCTGGATCCAGCCAAACTAAGGTCCTTGATGAATGGAACCCACAACATGCTCCTTCTGCCAGACCTGCTGGGATCTGAACTCTGTTGTCTTTGTTCTTAGTCGCTGACTGTCTCTTCATTTTCCTCCAAGATACCAGGTAACATTATAACAGCTTTTATGCATGTTGGGGCTACCTTTGGAGTATGTCTGAATAAGAGGGAAACTATTATTGGTAGTCCTCAACTTATGACTGTAATTGAGCCCAGTTGTAAGTCATGCCGGTAATTAAATGGGTCATCACATGACCAACCTGATTTTACAACTTTTTTTGTGTAAAAGTTGTAAAAGATTAAGCGAATCTGCAGTTGTTAGACAAACCCACTGCCCAAAATGGGCATTTTTTTTTCTGGAAAGCAGAAGTAAACATTGGTTTCCAGCAAAAAACATAAATTTCAGTCACAATACTGCGGGGCATTGCAAACAGATGTAAATGCAGGCCAGTTGCTAAGCACTCAAATTGCAATCACTTGACTGTGAAGGAGATTGTAAGTACCTTGCTTTGGGTCCATCATAGCTTCAAACAGTCACTAAGCAGCCAGTCGTAAATCAAGGATTACATGTACTTTAGTGCTGGTACACCAAAGATGATTTGAGGTTGTCTTACCCATTGGCTGGGGTCAAGATGAAGGCAAGATCTTGGTGCCATCAGAGGGCCATGGTAGAAAAGAAATGCTACCAGGGATTGCATGTGTCATAGTTAGGTGTAAAGGAGGAAGGGCTCTTTTTGCCTTGTTTGAACTTTTTTTTTAATTTGGGACATGTTTGTAGCATTATGCTGTGCAATGATCTAGGTTGTAATCCTTTTTTTTTTCTAAACTTAGATGATTAATTCCTGATCGGATAGATATCTATGTGGCTTCCTCTACTATGTATTAAGTTTATCATGCAGAAGTGTTTGCTAGAACTTCATGATATATTTGCAATAGAAGTATAATTTATGCCAACCGTCCTTAACCAGTTACATGCATATCCATTGTGCTATTTACTTTCGGAGTATGCAGTGTTGCAGAGAGAACAGAAAAAGAGTAAGAAAGGAGACTTCCGGTGGCAGGCGATTTCGTCGGTCGCAGCTGTTTGCTGCCTCCCGCCTGTTTTGCGTAAAAGCCGGTTTGACAGCCAGCATCAGCTGTCAAACGGCTTGATACCTTTCCCCTGGGCATAAGGGGATAGGTGAGCTGCCCGGGGTAGGAGTTGAGTTCCCGAGTCGTCCTATATGGACGATGTAGGCG
>NW_015386128.1:282619-319853 GCF_001527695.2 Protobothrops mucrosquamatus
AATTGAATGATAATTAAGTAATTGAAGTTGTAAACCTTATTAAGGGTTCCAAATGATTTTTTATAGGTGTAGCTTCATGAAATGACAGAATTAACTTGTTAACTTTACGGAAGATGGGAATTTTTTTTCTTTTCTTTTTTTGTATAAGTAAGGGATGGTGTTAAACTATCTTGCTGAAATGGTAAAGATTTTGGGTATTCGAAGAACTAATTAAATGAATAATTTTTATTAACACGGAGGAGATGGATTGTTTAAGTTTAGAGTTTGGAGTTAGAGATATTAATATTTGTTTACTTGTATTTGAATATTAGCCTAGGTTTGGTTTGGGAAGTCCGGGGGGTGGGGGATGGGATATAACATTGTGTAATATCTGTGATGTATTTCTTTTTTTTATGATAAAAACAATAAAATTTTATATTGGAAAAAAAAAAAAAGAGTAAGAAAAAAGTCAAAGTAATTACAGAAAATAAAGAAAAGAAGACCACTCGCATTGGTTTGCACGAACACTATTGCCTTTCTGTGTCTTACGAATCTTGCAAACCATATTTGCTTCCACCAATTCATACGTTACATTTTTTTTTCAGACTTCTCATCCCTCTTTCTGTCAGCCCTTCAGCTAAGCTAGATCAAAAAACAGACAGTTCAGGATATATCAGCAATGCTACCTGATTGTTGTAGGATACAATCATATAACCTTGAAAGCCTGTCATGGTGTCTCTCTGTCCCATCTTATACTAAATAAAGTTAATATGAGGTTATTTTGAGTTTATCTTTCTCACATTTTTTTCTATCTCTGTGTTACAGTATCTCTTGTCCAAATTCTTCCTCAAAGACTTACTTCTCCCTTCCCTCCTAAATGGCTGCCTCAAACTTTCCCCAAGATGCATGTTTAATTAAGCAACACGCAGGAGAAAAAAAAATCTAACACAAATTTTTGGATTGACTGGTTATCTATTTCTTCAAACACAAGAAGATGCTAGTTATGTTCCTCTATTTTAGTTTTATTGGACTTCCTGCTTTGGAAGGGGGGGGGGAACTCCAATAAATTAATTCTGGGGCTTCCAGAAAGAACAATAACAGTCCTTTGCTTTTCTCATTTGGATTTCTCACTCTTTTTAAAAGGGCCAAATTTGGTATATTGTCTACCAGAAGGAGGGGTTGGAGAATCTGGCTTTGTGTACATACATCTTTCCCTTCTTGAAATGTGTGTACTATAGGAGAGGAAGGAATGTATATTTTGTCCGAGCCTGTCTAAAATGAAAGCTACATCTACAGCAACTATCCACTATTTTTCTACCAGAATTTAAAGGAAGGAAGTTGGCTAAGACAGGGGTCCCCAACCCTCGGTCCGTGGACTGATACTGGACTGCGGCATGCCAGCAACCGGTCCGCACAAACAAGCAAAGCCCCATCCATGGGATGCAGACAGCACACCAAACCACGGCCCCTCCTGTCCACGGAAAAACATTTCTTCACAGAACTGGTCCCTGGTGCCCAAAAGATTGGGGACCTCTGGGCTAAGACATTCATATACCCATACTAGCTAAATAAATCAAGCAAGCAAGCAAGCAACCTGCAGGATAGGAAAGGAAAAGCATCTGAAAATCTAAAAAGTTCTGATCACAAGATCCCCAGAGCTTCATGGTTTCTTGTATTTGCCTACCAAATGAGATCCTAGGGCTTCTGCACTACATGCTTGTTGTGACAGATTTCTCTTTTCTTAGAATCTCCTGGCTTTGCTGTACCATTGGACAAGGATAATTATATGTACAAATCTTCTTTGGGCTTTAAATTTTCTCTGACAAAAGTTAAACTGGATTCCGTCTTGATTTTCACACCATTGTGGCAGCACTGCTGAAGGAAACCGGTTTGTCTTTTAGGAATTCCAGTGGAAGCAACTCTCAGAAATAGCTGCTGAATAAACTACAGGTTTAAGATGCAGTTAAGTATTAGGTGATAATGTGTCACAGGATGTTGATTACTGATGGTGGCCCAATCAAGCTGTAAATGCATGTTTGAAGTTTACCGCTTGAGATGCAGGGTAGAGGCTCACATTATTTAATTACTTCTCTATACTGACCAACCCACTATACTCCTCACACAAAATTGTGTACACAAAATGGGTATTTGTCAAGGAGAAAAAATATCTTAAAACTTTCCCATCAAATTTCATAGAACGGCAGCCTTTCTTTAACGGAACAACATTCAACTGCATCGGCTTGTCCTGCAGATTAAGGTTATATCTGTTACAGACACAAGCTCTACATGTCATGAGAATAGACTCAGACATTTGAATAGGGTTTGTAAAATTGCAGACCAAATGGATATACTTGTGGGAACTGGGTAAAAAAACCTAATCTTGAACTGTGTCTTCTTAAATGAATGCTATTAATGTGCAAATTGTAAGTCTTCTTACAAATGACACATTATGAACTGAGAAGTCAATAATTAATTAATTATACTTTATGAATTAATGAACTGTGGATTATGAATTAATAAGGTTATTTAATGTCAGTCACAGTTCACTAAGTTTTTCAGAGGGAATGATCTTTTAAGAGCTCTCCGAGGAAATGAGTGCTCACTTCTGACCAATAATGTTGAAATATTCTGTTGAATTCAGTGTTTTGATGGTAATTCAGGTCATTATCTAGGATTTGCTATTATTTGGATTCAGATCCCTGACACTTTTTTTTTAAACCAAAATTTCAAGTCACAGAGGAAGAATTTAGGAATAAGACACTAGCTGCAAAAACTTTAGTGACGGAAGAGATGATGATACTAAGATCTGAATCAGGAAATCTGTAACTCAGTATTGTCATCTGCCATAAATTATCTGAATGCACTTACTTTCTTCCAGATAAATAATATAAAATCATAGACTAAGTTACATGCTTTGTGTAATGCGGACCTACTTACAACATTATTGCAAGGTCACAGAATTGCTTCAAAGACTCACAGCATAATACAAGTGATAATCATCATGAAGGTTGAAGGCCATGATCCAGCATGGAAAACATGGGCTGAATTCTTCCTCTATTGTTTTATGAAAAAAGTCTAAAATTATGTTGAAAAACATAAATTTTGAGCATCAAGAAACTCAGAAATTTTCCTCAAATTGTGCCCTTGAAATGTGTGTGGGAGAATGGGAAATCTGTCTGAAGATGGAAGGCTGGAGTCAACCACATCAAGAAGTGTTGGCCTAGATCAGGGGTAGGCAACCTTGGCTCTTTTATGACTTGTGGACTTCAACTCCCAGCATAGCTGGGTCAGGAATTCTGGGAGTTGAAGTCCACGAGTCATAAAAGAGCCAAGGTTCCCTACCCCTAGCCTAGATTGTTGTCTACCCCTGGCCTAGATTGTACACCAGCTCTAGAAGGCAACTGTTCCTTTAAATCATTCATCCCTTATTGAATCAGGCTCCAACCCATTGTTCCAGCTCTTTGTCAACTGCTGAGGCTAGCATCAGATGCATGTGAACAGTGGGTGGCAAGCTATTATTAGGTGATATCTACCAGGAGTGTCAGTAATCAGGCTGGCTGGAGACACCTTAGCCCACGGGTGTCAAACTTGCCGCATCACGTGACGTGTTGCGATGTATCACGATTTTTTTTTTGCATTGCCAAAGCTGGGGTGGGCATGGCCTCCGCATGATGCAACTGGCCCGCAGGCTGGCATTTAACACCCCTGCCTTAGCCCATGACATCTAGAGGATTGAAAAGGTGGCTTGAAGGAGGGACAGCTGCTTTTGTTATGTCCTTCTGTTCATTCTCTGTAGGAGGATACTTCCACTTCTCTTAAAAACAACTTCCTGTGGGCAGCTGTATCATGATTTTTTTTACTGGCAAGTAGTTATGAGTGTAGTGTTTGCCTCCAGCAAATTTAAATGCAATGCTTACTTAATATACATTAAATTGCCTTCCTGTAGCTCTTCTATTGTCAGTGTGTTTTCTGTGCAGTTTTCAATTTGGAATCTATTCTTCTGGAATGTGGCTGTCAAGTTAACAAGAGAGGCCCACATAACTCATAACTGCCATAGAGGATACAGTCCTATACTGTACTGAATTTTAACATCAACATCCCACATTATTATCAGATTTAAGTGAACATCTCACCCCAGCAAGAAATAGTGGCAGATATCTTAAAGATGACAAATGATAAGAAGACGTGGGCCTCTCACCTATTTTTTGACAAACAGAAAAGAGATTTTGATGGCTTCCTCTTCTTCAGGGTCAGGACGTCCTTGTTCTCTATGCTCTTCTTTAAAATGAATCTTAGAGCAGAGTGGATTTGGGGAGTGTTGTACTCCATATTTCATATCTGGACATCATTTCCAATCCTCAAGTATGGTTGTGTCACTGTGGCATAATGAAATTTGACAAGTGTAGTATAATAGAAACAGTCCCCAAAATATGGCTTTGGCATATCTGGCTACTAATATGAATATATATGTATATGTATGATCTACATGTGTGTGTGTGTGTGTGTGTGTGTGTGTGTGCACAACACACATGCACACTTCACTTAAAGCAGGGATATGGAGGCAGAATATAACCTAGGAGGCCTCTTATCTAATCCTCCAAAACTCAGGTAGAGGTCCTTTCCCAAAGCCCCATCCTGGCTGTGATGCTGTTCTCACTTAGAGCACAGAAAAAGTCATTTTCTTGTCCTTAGCAAGGTACAATAGGAAGGAAGGAAAGAAGGAAGGAAGGAAGGAAGGAAGGAAGGAAGGAAGTTTTTTTGCTGAGGTTATCTCCTGTTGAACTCATATCTGGAGCCATCAGTTGCCCAGTCTCAGGTCTTAGTGAAAACTACACCATACTTAGAAAATTGTCAGGCGCATCCAATTACAAACTTCTCTAGATTTTCAGGCTTGTAAACATCAGATTTCTGCAATGTTAAATCAAAGTTACAGAAGCAAAACAAAAAAACCCCACAAAAACTCACAACACACCTCCATCTTTGTTCTATTTGTACAGTGCAATAGTCTATAAAGAGCAAAAATGAGCAAACATATATAAAATCCAGATGTTATTTTGTTGTTGTTTTTTTATGTGAATTCATATGATCAAACATACGTTTATCTGAAAATGAAAAGAGGCCCTTATGAATCAGACAAACCTGTGGAAAAGTAATATACTGTAAATAAAGCTGTGATTTTACATACCATAATATTGTCCTCAAAAGAGAAATAAGAGAGAGCTTTTGAGGAAGGCAATACATCTGATGGGAAAGGGCCTCTCAACACACATTATGGTGGGCTGTAAAGCTGAGCTACTGGTATTGCAAGATGTCAGAAGATTTTGTGAAGGGCATGTGAATAAGATTGTATTATGTTGAAGAACTGGGCATGGCTAGTCTAGTGAAGAGAAGGACCAGGGGTGACATGATAGCAATGTTCCAATATTTGAGGGGCTGTCACAAAGAGGAGGGTGGCAACCTATTTTCCAAAGCACTCAAAGGCCAGACAAGGAACAGTGGATGGAAACTTATCAAGGAGAGATTCAACCTAGAAATAAGGAGAAATTTTCTGATGGTGAGAATAGAATAGAATAGAATAGAATAGAATAGAATAGAATAGAATAGAATAGAATAGAATAGAATAGAATAGAATAATAACTTTATTGTCACTTTGAATGTACACTAATCAACATACATTAAAATGAAATTTTGTTGCATACAGCTCTCAAAGGGTCACCACCTCCAATATACACTACATAAATATGACAAAAATAAATAAATAAATAAATAAATAAATACAGAATTATGCATATACCCACATATATTATATGAGAAACAACACAGTCTAGTTCAGATTATGTATACATGTGCATGGTGAGAAAAACGAATCCTGCAATCAACCAATGAAACAGCTTGCCTTCAGAAGTTGTGGGTGCTTCATCACTGGAGACTTTCAAGAGAGACTGGACAGCCACTTGTCAGAAACGGTATAGAGTCTCCTGCTTGAGCAGGGGGAGTTGGACTAGATGACCTACAAGGTCCCTTCCAACTCTGTTATTCTGTAAACTTTCTGTAAACTTCTAAATTCTGGACAACTGCAGGTAGAGTACCTGAAGCAGTTGCTGAAAATTGGAAGTACATAGTAGTTCAAGTGGCATACTTCAGGCAACTGAATGTTTCAAAGGCACGAAGACTGTAAGATTGATGCATTTGAATGCTTTCTCTTCTATGGTTGCAGAGGACAGGTAATGAGATGGTCCCATATATATGGAACAGCCTATGCCCCTGAGGATTGGCCAGCTCGAGAGGGCCAAGCACATCCTTCAATGTGTGCTGCATAGAGACGTGTAATAGTTTTATCTCTCTGATATTGACAAGGCTGCCAGAGCATGCTGATGTGGCTGATGGATTATAATCCCTCTATAACATGCAAAGTGCTGTAGTTTATATGGCTCACCAGAAGCTGATTAAGTATAAGCAAATTTTGTAAATTCTGAAATAACATTGAATAGATATTTACATGTTACAAATTACAACTAAATCAATACTGATTTTTAATTAGCTTTAGATATAGAGTTTATTAATGATTATTATAACAAGTTTTAATATTATCTCAGCTTGTATTTTATTGCTTGCATTAGCATCAGTGTAAAACTTACAGCTGTAATGTTTACAGTCTTATGGTAGTAATATTAAATTTCAGTTGCTGAAATGGTTGCTCTTGTTCTGTTTGTATAATTTTATGGGTTGTTTTTTTTTGCTGGTCTGTGACTGAAATAAAGATTGTTATATTACTTTTAGTGTTGTCGTTAAACACACGCATAGAGAGACAGAAATGTTCCTTAGTCCATTTTTTGACTTGGTCAATTTCTAAAGTTACATTCAGTATGGTAGAGGAATGAGATTTTAGAAAATGTATAGCTGTCCTTCTGGGAAAAAAATCTACCGTGATTATTATTAAGAACAAATGTAAAAATTTAAAAATGATGGATATTAGAAACAATGTAGGAAACATAAATCAGAGGATCACAAGAAGACAATAGGAAAGTGAGTCAACAAAGATACAAGCACTGGCCAGTCCAAACAACTCCCACAGAGAGAACTATCCATGTGCAGCTATTATGCCAGCACCAGCCTTGGCATGGCACCACTATATCCCTATGATGTCCTCCTTTTGGGGTAATTTAATCTATTTTTATTTCATCTGAGAGGACTGAAGAATTACAGTACTGTGTAGACAATCTGTTAGTACTGACAAATTACAAGAGATTCAAGGATGATCAAGGAACTAAAAATTAAGTCCTGTGAAATAAGATTGAAAGGGGGCAGGGTTAGAGGATGAGGAGGGATTTGATTTATGGAACTTTGTGAGATATTTTAATCAATAGGACATGGTGTCCATCTGTAGTCTTCCAGCATCAATTTCTGAAACCTACCCTTGAGAAAGATTGCAACTACCGGAATCCAGATGGATTGGTGATACATCCATATTATCCAATGGTTGATAACATCAAATACTGCAGAGATTATTTCCATCCACACATCAGATGGAAATAAATTCAGATAGACAATATATAATCCAGAAATATCTAGTTGCCATCACTTTGGGCATATGTACAATGAAAACATAGTAATAGTACTGGTTTATGACATCATTCACCCACTCCCAATTCAGGAAGAAAAAAAATAGTCCTTAAGAAACACTAGACATCTGGTGCGCCTTATTTTATCCAACAATCACTGAAGTGATATCTTGATTAAAGTGAAGATTTGCAATACAAAGGCTAAGAATGGGTGGGTCAAAGATGATCCCAGAGATACCCTATGGCGCCAAACCACCTCCAAAGTTATTATGGAGTCCCATGATAGAGACACCAGAAGATGAAGGTAAGTTAGTATTCATGCTGATGGCATCTTTTACTGTAATATGAATTGTTGCTGAGCTTATCCATTGAATAGCTATAGAATATATTTGCACATGTATATGTATTTCCCCCCTTCTTTTCAATTGTGATGGATTCTTAGAGACTGCCTGGAGAAGCCCCTGCAGGGTTTTTTTGGCACGGTGTTTCAGAAGTGATTTGCCCTTGCCTCCTTCTTAGAGCTGAGAGAAAGTGACTGGCCCAAGGTCAACCAGCTAGCTTTGTGCCTAATAAAAAAAGGGACAGTGGAAATACATTACAGTACTGAATGTAAAGAAGTGGAGTTACATGAGATATTTCTATTTAGGATACTTCTTCCCTTCCTTTTCTTTTTTTAATAATAAAAAACAAATGCCAACTTCCAGTTCCTTTGTTCTTTGAGCACTGATGGGGAATAGGGTTCTCTCTTTGTCCCTCTATTATTTTATTTTAGCCTTGAGCTAAACTATTATGGCCGTCACCTAAAGGTACCGACAACACTGTCATCTGAGCAGTTTAGTGCTATTAATATAATAATGATAATGATGATAAAGTTGGAAGGGACCTTGGAGGTCATCTAGTCCAACCCCCTGCTCAGGCAGGAAACCCTATACCATTTCGGACATATGGCTGTCCAGTTTTTTCTTAAAAACTTCCAGTGTTGGCGCATTCACTGCTTCTGGAGGCAGGTTGTTCCACTGGTTAATTGTTCTAACTGTCAGGAAGTTTCTCCTTAGTTCTAGGTTGCTTCTCTCTTTGGTTAGCTTCCACCCGTTGCTCCTTGTCCTGCCTTCAGGCGCTTTGGAAAATATTGAACAATATTGAATATTGAACAATTCTGATCGGTCTCTAGAGCAGTACTCACTTTAGTGAAACACGAGTAGAGTGGCAGCCAAGCAGACTGAGTAGAAACTAGAGGGAAGAATTATAATGCCTGCATGAATCTAATGTGGCAATAAACATCACTCCAATCCCGGTCACTACTGGTCACCTGAGATTGCCTTTGGCCTAACCGGTAAGTTCAAAGCATATCACTTGGATGCAATCAGCTAAAAATGGAAAACACCACTCAGAACCCAGTACAGGTAAAGTTAAACATCTATATGTCTCTCTCATTGGCTGTGGTGAAGGGAAAGTTTTACCGCATAGTAGAAATAGGATGTTGTCAGGATATGCTCCTACCATAACTGAGTGTGACTATTAAGGTATCTTCCCTATCTCTGATTTTATGTTCTGGTGGCTACTAATTAAATTTAACACTCTTGACTCCTGTACCTATTGGCTCAACGATAAATTCAAAGAGATTTACAGCCAAGAAAGATTTTTAATCACATGCTCAGCACTTTGGGGACCCAGCGCTTTGTAGTGCAATGATTGAAATATTGAATTAGGAGTAGAGAGACCCTAGCATTCAGATTTTCAACCGTTATGTTTATTAATGGAGTATTTTTCAGCCTAACCAGTATGGAGTTCTTATCGGGATGCAATTAGATAGCAGGGAGGGTGGATCACATATATCTCCTTTAGCTCTTAGAGAAAAGTTGAAATAAAAAAAATAAAACAATAGTACAAAATAGAAAATAGAAATCAGAGGATTGGAGGAACAAATGCCCTGCTTTGCCTATACTGCTTAAAGACAGCATAGGCAAAACAGGACATTATATACAGATGTAAAAAAGATCTTGAGACTCTAGAAATAGTACAGAGAAGAGCAACAAACATGATCAGGGGACTGGAGGCTAAAACATATAAAAAACAGTTTCTGGAATTGGGTATGTCTTGTTTAATGAAGAGAAGGACATGATAGCATTGTTCCAATATCTCAGGGGCTGCCACAAAGAAGAGGGAATCAAACTATTCTCCAAAGCACCTGAAGGCCGGACAAGAAGCAATGGATGGAAACTAATCAAGGAGAGAAGCAACCTAGAACTAAGGAGAAATTTCCTGACAGTTAGAACAATTAATCAGTGGAACAACTTGCCTCCAGAAGTTGTGAATGCTCCAACACTGGAAGTTTTAAAGAAGAGATTGACAACCATTTATCTGAAATGGTATAGGGTTTCCTGCCTGAGCAGGGGGTTGGACTAGAAGACCTTCAAGGTCCCTTCCAGCTCTGTTGTTATTGTTATTATTATTATATACCTTGTGGTTTGTGCCTCTTATTTTTCATGTGGTTTAATGTGCTTTCTTTAGCTTTTCTTATTCTAATGAGCTTTTTTTAAAAAAGCGCAGATGCATTGCATTTGGTTAAAAAAAATGTCAGTTCCAATTAATGGCATTGTACTTAGTAACTAAATCAAGCCAGCATAATGATCACAGATTGTGACTGGGGAGACCCAGTTCAAGTCCTGCTTGCAACAGATATTCCTGGGTGGCTTTTAGGCTAATCCCTATCTCTTGCTGAGCTGTTGTTGTGGGAATGAAATGAGAGGAGAGCTCTATATATGCAATATGTAAACAAATGAATAAGTAGACCCATTTTTGCTAAATATGGTGGTTTCTCCATCCCCTGTGCTTCACTCTTTACAGCGGCCAGGAAGGCTCTAATCAAAACACCAAAGGACTCTTTCCACCAGGTATGTGACTTTTGCTTGTTAGTTGTGAAATCTCCTGATACATACTACAATATATACATGCACTTTCCACTTAAGTATTTACACTTTGTACCTTATACCAAAGATGGTTTGTATAGGAGGACCTTGTGGTACAAATCTTTCTTCCCTACCTTACTAGATTTTCAGTGTAAAATTAGAAGTAGATCCTGGGAAGGAAATAAAGAGGAGCACATTCAGTGGTGGGATTCAGCCGGTTCACACCACTTCGGCAGAACCGGTAGCTAATTTTTTGTTGCCCAAGCCCAGAATGGACTTCTGGAAGTGGCATCTACACAGAAGACCAGTTGTTCAAATATTTGAATGCCACCACTGAGCAAATAAAAATTTTTGTGAAAGAAGTTGGATGATTGTACACTAATGCTACATCTGGAAGCATCCCAGGAGAAAAGTTCAGGAGTGGATCACTGCTCACTCTGCAGGACTCCTGAATTCTGCATGAACCCAAGGAATGATAGTTTAATAGGTGTGATGGAAGGAAGTGAGGAGGTGGATCGCCAGGAGGAAGGGGGATGAATTCCAGAGGTATGAAAGGCAACTTAGCCCAGGTATTATGTGTGAGAGAAAGAGGGGGAAGACAACACCTGCTTAATAGGAGCCCTGGTGGTGCAGTGGTTAAAATGCAGTATTGCAGGCTAACTCTGTCCACAGCCAGGAGTTTGATCCTGACTGGTTCAAGGTTGACTCAGCCTTTCATCCTTCCAAAGTCAGTAAAATGAGGACTCAGATTTTGGGGTCAATATGCTGACATTGTAAACTGCCCAGAGACTGCTGTAAACCACTGTGGGGCAGTATATAAGTCTAATTGCTATTGCTATTGCTATTAATAGTTCACAGAATATTTTATAGATGCAGATAGTAGAAGCCTCAGTCTGGTAAGATTTGTCTGTGGGTGTGAAATAAAAAAAAAAAGTCAGTTTGGAATAATTGCCACATTCCCTGTGGGTGTGTGTAAGTGAGATAGATTTGGAATTTTTAAAGTCAGCTAAATTTGTTACTAGGTTCAAGTTTTGCTAGCTACAGTCAGGGGCTCAAAAGTCGTTGTTTTCAAGACTTTCGAAAATCAATCCTTCATTTTCTTTGCCAAGCTTTCTTTATTATGGCAGCCTAATTTAAGAAGAAAATATCATGTTGCATTTTAATGGAGCTTGTTTTAATTGTTTTAAATTAATTGGCTTTAATTGCTTTAATTTTTGTTACTGTGCATTTTAAAATGGACATTTGCAAGTTGCTTAGAGCAAGAATTATATTAATTGTGTAATAAAATAAGATTGAGGAAATTGCTCCTGTTAAACGACTGGGAGCTAGCAATCCTTCCAGACTTACTGTAGATCATCCAGGGATCTGGAGATAAATTCCAATCTACCTTCTACCAACAACTGAACTAAAATTATCTAGATGAGTTTGGCCATTCATGACTAAGAGCAACATCTTAGTGTAGGCTCTGATTAACTTTATCCTGCATTCTCCCACCATTCATGCTTGGCATTGCCCTTCTGAGAAAATTACAGTTGCAATTCATGAAGCAACAAGCCCAAGCAGCACATAAATTATTTCCAGGACTCCATCAGTAGGGAGGGGCATTGCACTTACTGACCTAAATGAAAATAAAGAAACTAAGTTATTAAGACTGGATGGGAATTTTGGTATAAAGATTCTGAGACAAATAACCAGGTGACTTTTCCTTTGAGGCGAGTTCATCTCCTGACGACTTCACAGATATGTCCATGAAATTTTATTGGCAGTTAATATGGATGCACTTCACCGTTGCGTTCTAGTTTGTTTGCTTGTTGGTTAAATAACCTTTCAGTCTAGTTTACAGCCCTAGATTTTACTGCTAATTTCATATTCAAGAACCACCCAGATCCAGCCCTGCTCAGCTTTCTGAAATCAACCATGGTGGTCTAGGATTGCCGGGACAACTACACCATTTAGTGGACAACAAATATGTTTCTGACGACATGAACTCTATGTTTCATGCCCAAGGCAATTTTGACGATTTTTGTTTTTAATCTCCCTCCAGATTCCTTCTGAAACTTACCCATGTAGTCCTTTCAAATATAGAACCAAAGTCTACTCATTTGATCCTGGTCTCATCCCACCTACCATCGTAGAGCAACTTGATCTAGCTAGCTTGAAGAAGCAGTGCCCATATCGCAAGAAATTGGAAAAGGCAAAATCTAAGTCTGTAAAGAAAAGGTAAGGGATGGGATACTGAGTTTCTGTTACTAGTAGGCAGGCAAGACCAGTTATATTTATAGCATCAATTAACAGTTGCCACCTGCAGTGCAAAAAAAAAAAAAGGGGGGGCTTATTGTGTTTGGCTGATATTATACCCTTTGATAAGCTGACCACTTGCTTAGGATCATGGTATCCTTTGCCCAAACAGATAGATGGTACAGCAAAATAATTTTCAACAATTAAGGTTTGGTCTTTTGAAGCGTGTCTAACTTTCCTAAAATATCTTGTTTTGAATAATGGAAACAATTACCCTGAAGCAAAAAATAAAGTTATCTTTTAAACTTACTGGTTGGACATATAGGTAGTCCTCGGCTTACAACAGTTCATTTAGTGACTGTTCAAAGGTACAACGGCATTGAAAAAAAGTGACATAACCGTTTTTACACTTACAACCATAGCTGCGTCCCCAGGGTCATGAGACCAAAATTCAGACGCTCGGGCAACTGACTCACATTTATGATAGTTGCAGTGTCCTGGGGTCATGCGAATCTCCTTTTGCAAACTTCTGACAAGCAAAGTCAATGGAGAAGCCGGATTCATTTAGCAACCACATTACTAACTTAACAATTGCAGTGATTCACTGAACAACCCTGGCAAGAAAGCTCATGAAATAGGGCAAAATTCACTTAACAAAAGTTTCACTTAGCAACAGAAATGTGGGGTTCAGTTGTGGTCGCAAACCGAGGACTACCTGTAGTGGGTGCATCAGAGTCCCATTACCTCAGAAAGGTGCCCAGTGGGGGGAAAGCAGCTTCAGATAAGACTACAGTCGATCCTCCTTCTCCAGATTGCTCAGCTAAGGGGCACATTTTTATCTTTACTTGGAAGCGTACAAAAATATATACTTTAGTTCCAAATTTTGATTTGGAACTAACGTTTTTTTTTCTAGAATCCTGTTAGTGGATGTATTACAGAGACCATTTTTTTTTCTAAACCACAGAACTCGGGTTATTGTCCTATTCCAGGAGTTAACAACCTATTTTTTCAAGTATGCAGATTGGTCTGTCTGCCCGAGAGATTCGCCTTACTGAGTTCATCCATGCTTGTATCCAATGGACCTCTCGGTCTTGAATAACAATGGGCTGTTCATATGCAGATTGTATCATTTGTTGCTGATGGAGCACTTTCCTTACTGCTTCCATTGTTTTCCAGGAGATGAGAGGTCAGGATAATGTAAGGACACTACAGTTAGGATTAACTTATTCAATGCCCCTTCAGTTGACAACAGGGAAACTTTCTCCCCAGGCAGAGTGCAATTTTTGTAATGCTGTGGAATGACGCGGATCTGTTTGTGTGGTGGAAATACAACCAAGTGGTTTAAGATGGAATCATGTGGCTGGAATTATGGGGAAAACACAAACGGCATGGAGAGAAGTGCATTTATGTCAGGTTCTACATTTGTTTAGATTATGGTCTTACCAACGTTTGCTGTGGAATATTACTCCATTCTTAGTCCTGATTAAAATAACCTTATTCCCATTAGCTGCACTGGAAAGGAGAAAAGGAAGGGGGAGGGACTCCAGACAAAGGCGCACTGATGACTGTTGTGCCCAGATTGTAATAGCTGAGGGTTGGATTTGAAGCAACTTGGTGCCTAACTAGAACTGGGTACATAAACTCCATGAAATAGATTAACTCTCAGTGGAGAAGACAAATCTCCCAGCTGTTAACTACTCAGGAAACAGCATTATTGCCTTCCATTCCCAGTTATGATATTAGAATAGACCAGATCTCGGCTGCACAATCCTGACAAACCACCAGATGGCAGTATAGAGATATTGAAAAATCCAATTCTTTGTTGCCATATTATTGTGGCCCTATAGCTGAGACCTGGGACAACTATCCCCCAACCTATCCCAAATGTCTTGAGACTGCAGGGTCAGTAGTTCTTGGACACTGCTGATGGCCTGTAATCCCAGGAATTGCCACTCCATCTTCTAAATGACTGATTCCCAGCTTGTGAACTATAGCAGGGGTCCCCAACCCCCGGTCCTTGGCACCAGTCCGCAGTATGCCAGCAAACGGGCCGCACAAGCAAGCAAAGCTTCATCCTCGGGACACAGGCAGTATTCAAAGCCACATCCCCTCTGGTCCGTGGAAAAATCTTTCTCCATGACACCGGTCCCTGGTGCCCAAAAAGTTGGGCACCTCTGATCTATAGAGATCTCTGGTGGCCTAGGCGAGTATTGCAGATGGTCTCTAGAAAACGTTCCAAAATGATTTTAAAAAGGCTACTGAAGTCCTCAACTTATGACCACAATTGAACCTTGAATTTTGGTTGTAGTATGTTGTGGTCATTAAGTGGGTCAACATGGGATCTGACTTGATTTTATGATTGTTTTTGCTGTGGTCATTAAGTGAGCCACTGCAGCTGTTAAGTGAGCCATGTGGTTGTTAAAGCATAGTCAGCATATCCAATGGGCATATTCTGCCAGAGAATGGCCAAGTACATAGCAAAGTGTGGTCACATGACCTCGGGGCACTGTAACCTGTTGGAAATGCAAGCCAGTAGCCAAAATGCTCTCAGGTGACCGTGTGTGTGTGTGTGTGTGTGTGTATGCAGTAGTCACAACTTTAAAGATGGGTTTTGAAGTCTATCATCACTTCAACTGATCATTAAGCAACCGGTCATTAAGAAAGTCTACATAGCCAATATCTTCTAGAAAGTTTCTGTCATAAGACATTGACATTCTTACCTGAAATCTCAAAATATTTCAAGACGAAAAACTGGCATTCATAAGGTTTGGTAGTCTAACGCAATTATAGACACTATATAAAAATAACAATTATATTTAATTCATTTAACTTTTAAAATGCAATTTTAAACTGTGCTCCGATGCCTGATGCTTGTGCAGTGATCTTTGTATTGTGTAATGATCCTCCCTAAAAGAAAAGAAAATACAGAGTCAGGCGATCTGTGGCTTAATGATATATTCTAAATTTTCATTTGTTAGGACATATTATCCCTTTGAAAACACCTTTACAAGACACTAATTTGTAAAAAAAAAGTTTAATGATGTCCTATTTTTTCATTCAGGTCTCAGTTTTTACTCTCCAAGTTTATCAAGTCAGCAGTTCTTAAAAAAAGAGAGATTTACATTTGGAATGAAACGTTGAAACCAGAAAGGATCAAGGTTAGAAAAAAGAAATCTTATAGTAAAGCATTTTTCAAGAATATTAGGTTTCCTTGCTATAGGCCATATTTTCCAAGCTGACACATTTGTTCAGCCATAAGACAAATGATCCCCAGCTAATATGGCCATATCAGTTAGCTTCAGCCCATCACAAGTGGCAAACATCAGGGTGGGAAAAGTCTTGGTGTAAAACTTGTATAGTGTAGTAATTTAAAATGCTGGATTAGGAGTGGGGATATCCAGTTCCAGTCCTCTCCTAGCAGCTACGTGATTCTGGCCCAACTGCACTCTCTCAGTCCTAGACTGGAACTTTGAAAAACATCCCCAAATAAGGTAATGGTGAACCACTTCTAAAATGGTGGCCAATAAAGCTTCACGGAGCTGTTATATAGTCAACAGGAGTCCAGACTGACTCAAAACACTAAAACAAACAAAGAAACGGGTGAGCTCCAGTCTAAATGACCATGATAACTTTTTTTTGAAATGATTGCATGGTAGGCATTGCCCTGGGTAAGAAGTCCTTTTAGCAGTAAAATCCTCTCCTCTAAAGCTACTAGATATTTGCAGCAAAATTTAGAAATGACGGTGAGATGGCAAAAAAAAAAAAGAATAATTTCAAAAAATGTATGGGCTATTATTGCGATCAGAAATAGGAGATCCACCATATGGTTTAAAGGAAGCCTAGGACACTAGTCTTAATAATCCCCTACAGGAGATTAATTAGCAGAGGTTGTGGAAACTGGATAGAATCACTTTGGCTTCAACGCAAGAAGTATAGTGGAAGATTATACATTTTTGGCATTTGACTCCTGTCAGATTGGCACATATGTATCAAAATTATTCTTCCGAAAGTTGGAGAAGTCATCAAAAAAGAAATTTTTCATTTCCGGTAGTCATGTGTTAAAGTTATATCCTTATGGCATGAAATCTTTGGAGAGATAATGTAAGTATTATTATTAATCTAAGAATTGAATGCTCCTCAATGCTATGTTTACTGCACTTATTTACAGGAACAAATCATAAGCTTAAAAATAAAGAACTTATTATTTAATCGTGGCAGCCAAAAATAATAATTATGCAACATTGGAAAACTTTAGATAACATAACAATTGAGTTATGGATTAACAAGGCCTTTTCAATTGCTAGATCAGAAAAAAATCATAGACAAAGTTAAATTTATGTAATATCAGAACCAGGAGCCACATTTTTTTGAAATTTGGATGGATTTTATGGTTTATCACAATACCAATAGAGCATAATCTGGCATACTTTATAAACAGTATACGGCAAATCTGTGTATGTGCAGTACCTGCTTTTTATTCTCATTGCATTACATTTTTGTGCTTTCTGTATTTTTTCTTTTTCTCTATATTTTGAATTTGTTAACATAGTTGCCTATAAAATGTAAACAAACATTTGCTATCATATCATGATGATCTGGATATTTACAGCCAAGATTTGGTAACTTGCAGTTTTATCATACTGTTTCCATACGTAAACAGAGATAGAAAAGGAATGCTTGTGAGTTCCTCTGCAAAGGAGAATTTGAAGCTTTTTTAACTTAGAAAAAGAACAATATAGATTTTTTTCCCTCTCTTATAACATAACAGAGATTGGAGATTTTCACCATCATTTCCTTTCCTTTTTAGAACATTTGCATTTGTTTGATTGATGGATTGGTTGATTGATTGATTGATTGCAGGTTCTCATAAAGTCCTTGGCATCTCCTGTGGAACTTGAACAACTCTATGCAGCTCAGGTAAAAGAAAGCTTTAGATATGATCTTTATTAAGAGGGATTTTGGGTGTCTGGAAAAAGATCTGCACATTCCACCTCAGAAGTCATACTGCAACGAAATCCCTTGACTGGAAGTGAAATTTTCCATGAAGAAAAGGTTCAAATCCAAAAATCCCTCAGATATATAAGATACACATAGAGTCGTGTACTCCCACTGGCTTCAACACATTAGTTGACATAGAAGTTATTTATTTGGAACTATTTATTGGGAACTAACTATGCAAGAATCCAAAAGGGCCACTAAAAGGTAATAAAAGAATGCAGAATGCTCTTAATCTTTGTTGGCATCTTATGGTATAGAGTTTTACAGCCACATTCTGGCAGACTGACTTTCCCTCCTGTCCTCCCTCTTTCTTTCTGACTGTAGGAATCTGACTTTGTTCCAAAGCTATTAATAAGAAACATAAACTTGATATAGGTTAGGAACTGGCCATTTTTTTTGGTCTTCACATGGAGGCTATCTGGTGATCTTGAACAATGGCCCTCCATCTTCTAGCAGCCCAATACCTGCTTATGGGATCTTGCCTGAGAATGCTGAAATCTAATGACTTCTTATGTAAGATGTTACTATTTTTGTGCTTGATTTACCTCAGTCCTGTGAGATTTGATAACCTTGCAGGATTTCAATTATGTTTTCCTAATCATTAAAAAAAACATTTGATTTGGGGGCAGGATTAAAGGGGGTGCTGCTGTTAGACCTCTTGTCATTTGTGGGTGTTGCTCTATGCAATACAGGTAGTCCTCAACTTATGACAGTTCATTAAGTGACCATTTAGAGTTACAATACACTGAAAAAAGTGACTTATGACTGTTTTTCACACTTACAGCATCCCCATGGTCATGTGATCAACATTCAGATACTTGGCAATTGACCCATATTTAAGACAGTTGCCATGTCCTGTGAACTGCTTTTGTGACCTTTTGACAAGGAAACCCAATTCACTTAACAACTAACTTACTAATTTAACAACTGCAGTGATTCTCTTAAGAACTGTGGCAAGAAAGGTCGTAAAATGGGGCAAAACTCACTTAACTCATGTCTCACTTAGCAACAAAAATTTTGACCTCAATAGTGATCATAAGTTGAGGACTACCTGTACAGGATCTTCATATGATTTTTGTAACTGGTTGTATGTTTACACCTATAGCGTTGCCTGTTCCATAGAGTCAGGTTTGCTTAGAGTGGCCTTCCTGATTTACAGCATATTCTGGTAGCCAGTTGATTTCAGAGTTGGGGCAATGACAGTTATGGGTAGAGATTGGTAGGAGAGTTTGCATATTGTTATTTCGGTTCTTCCAAATAAATACCCCATTTTGTTTGAGTCCTGCTGATTGTTTCAGATATTGCATATAGAGAACATCCCATCAGGTACATTCAGTGGTGGGATTCAGCCAGTTCGCACCACTTCGGCAGGACTGGTAGCTAATTTTTTGTTGCCCAGGCCCAGAATGGACTTCTGGAAGTGGCATCCACACAGAGAACCGGTTGTTCACATATTTGAATCCCACCACTGGCTACATCCTTCATGTTTTATGCCTCCTCAAGCAAGGATTTACTCCTGTTCTTGTGTCCACAGATAGGCACAGTCAGGTTTTGTCTCAACCTCAAGAAAAGTCTATGCATATATAGTTGCCTCCTTTTGGGATGGTTCATATGATAAGCCGCAAGGCCTGAAAGTAGAAAGTCTACAGGCATGATTCCACTGTTTCCTCCATGCAGCCAGAACGCATGTATGGGAGGGAGCCATCTTTAAAGGTCAAAGAATAGTCTAAATTAGAAACATACCCTGAAGAATTTCCCTTCTCCCAATAGGAAAAGGACAAATCTGACCTTTGCAGAGCGCTGTGATGAAAGATAGGAGTCCAGTCCCAGATTCTGGGAGACGGGGGAAAAAGTCAGTGTTTGCTGCATTGGCAATGTTCTTCCTAGTTAGTTCTTAGCTTCAGACTTTAAATAGGATGTCTGATTTGTACATCATAGTAAATGAACGACAGGCAGAGCTCTCCATGGTTATTATCTGGCCTTCACTGCTGGCAGGAGAAACTTGTGGAAGTGTTCAATGCGGCTGTTTCTTCAACAGCAAAGAGGCATTCAGAACTGACTTCAGAACGGGCTTCTCCTGCTCATAGGTGAGAGGGTCATTGGAAAAGAGAAGAAAGAGAGACCAAGCCTGAAACAGAGAAATGGGCAAATTGTGTAGCCAGGCAGAATGATTTTGATAAGAATGAAATAAAGCAGGGATAAGGGGGTTTTCAAGGGCTTTAATATCAGGTGCAAAGAATCAGGACCATTTGCAAGTCTGCAACATTGAAGATTTATTCAAGCCTATACAAGAGAATCTGGCCAACTAAAGTTTGGCACTGAATTGGTGCCAGATAAGGGTCAATGGAATTCAGGAGGGGCTGGACTTGGAGTGCTTGTGCAAATGCAATGACTCTAAATCAGGCGCCTTCAAACTTGGCAACTTTAAGACTTGTGCTGGCTGAGGAATTCTGGGATTTGAAGTCCACAAGTATTAAAGTTGCCAAGTTTGAAGACTCCTGCTCTAAACTGGCGATGCATTTAACTCCACCCCACAGCTCTGTCTGCACTTCTCCTACACTTAAAGATTGTTTTCCAAATCCAGCAAGAACATGACAGATTTTTTTTCCCTTTACAAATTCCAAACTGCTAATTTTGTTGTAGAAACACTGCTGAAAGGGAACCGTTTATATTTTTTTTTCTGACATCTCCAACTAATTCAGAGATGACGTATTGAAACTGGACATCCGCACAATTGTATTATCCCAAACAAACATTAAGTTCTGTTAAATATTTATTTTATATGCTAATTTACTTAGATGGTTTGATGGCTTTCAGACTTGTCATTTCCTTCTAATGCTATTTGCTATATCATACATGACCCATGCCATCAAATTATAATAATTTGCAGCCTATGTTTGTTTTGCAGTAGCTGCTATAGATTTCCACCCACTCAAATCTTGATTAATCATTATTTTTACGCTTGCTTCTTTTAATTTGGGATATTTGTAAGTTATGTAAGTGAGTGCATTAGAGGAAAAAAGAAAAGAAAAGAAAAGGCTGACCTCACATGCTGTTCCCCTGGAGGCTCTTTTTTTGCTCAGTAGGAACTTGCTTTGATGCGTACTGCTCAGTTCATATTAGGGATAAAATTGAGTGCTGTGAAGGTCTGTTGTCAGAAGAGACAGAAGAATACAGACTAATCAAGGTCAGTTAAGTGTAGGTCCTATCATGGTCTTTTTGGACATTAGTCTTTAAGCTTGTGACTTGTTTAAATGTCCCCCCTCCCCCCCAAAAAACCCTCCTTGAAGTTTCCTTCTCTTAGCTTGAGCTGAAAGTCTGTAAGACCTGGAAGCAGCTGTCATGGACTCCTCTATTTGAGGACTGTGTGGCAGCCTGGAAGCATCTTTGGGACTATTTCTGTGGTCCCACGTCTTTCTGCATTCAACAGCTGGGTCAATAGCAAAGGTAGCATTGTTTGGTTCAGCACTGAATCTTCGAAAATCTATTTTCCTCACTGACTGGAAGTTTTCCTCATCTCCTGACTCCTGAATTCAGGGAAACCATTGGCTTCTGTCTCTGTAACCCCCAGATAACTTTCATTTAAAAGATTTTTAGGGAAGGGGACTTTGTTTCAAGGCAATTTCAAGGCCACAATTCAACAGCCAAGCTGCTGAGGTAAAAGGGGAAGAGGATCCAGCTCTCTTCAACATTACCCCTGTTCTCTGCCTGGATTGCTATGCACCCAGGAAGAGTTGCAAGCATATGGCAGCAATTAAAAACTGCTCGGTTTGCTATATCCTCTACTTTGGTCCTCTGCTAGGACTACTGTGGAAAATGTTTGATAGAAAACATTGATGACATGCTATTCTTCCAGTTTCACTGAGTTATAATGGTTTCTGAAGGAATGGTACCCCTGTAGCCAGCTGAACTCTTCCAGTAGCCATCACCCAGATTTCTTTTCAAATGAACAGAGAAATGTACTCTACAGGCATTGTAATATAATTGGGGGGTGCTATCTTACACTTTTGGGTAGAATGGAGGGGTCGGGTAGTTTTATTACTCCAGGCACAGCAGCTGATTTGAAAAAAAGGCACCAGTTGCATTTTTTCCCACTTTAATCAGTTGGAGGAGCCCTTTGATTGGCTCACTGTATATCCATGTCTCAAGGTTGTAGTATGGAACTTCTAACTTTTATGGCTGGTCTTCCTAGGCTCTTGGACACCTTGGGATTGCTGAAGAATCTGTTATAGCTGCACTTTATAATATTGTAAGTATGTGGACTCCTGCTGAAGTTTTAGAAATTTCAGAGTTTCCTAAACTTCCATTCCCCTCCTTTCTTTGGACTGTTTACTTGTATGATAGATAATTAGGAAGGTTGATCCAGTGTGGTTGATCCACAATTCTGTAGTATTTGTGATGAGCAGCACTTTTCAAGTTCTGAAGCCATGTGGTAATGATCTCATAAAGGGCTACCATGGTGGGAGGAGAGAGGTTTATCCGTTCCCAAAATGATGTGCATTGCCAGCCACAAAATACCCATTTTCAAAAAGGCAAACTGGATGCCCCATTGTGCTCCTCCACTGCCAAATCCAGCTGTCAGGTCGCTCCCAACCACTTTACTTTAACTTTGTATTTGTCATGAATAATCAGATCCAAGCGAAGCAGAATACTGAGTTATATTTTTATTTTCTAAAAATGCTTCCATTACAGTAAGTGGTCCTCGAAGCAGGGCAGGAAATAAAGGATGACGACTGAGGCATGCAAAGATCCCATTTCTTATCTTTTTGAAATGAGAAAAATCTTTAAAACAGGGCTTTGCAACCATGGCAACTTTAAGAATTGTGAACTTCAACTCCCAGAATTCCCCAGCCAGTATGTTAAAGTTGACAAGTCTTAAATTTGCCTACGTTGGAAACTCTGCTTTAAAATGGGTTGAAAAAGATGGAAGTCTGCAAGGCATCAAGGAAGCCCAAGGAAGTGTTAGTGTGTCCATTAGTGGAGCAGGACAGAGAGAGTACCTTCCCTTGCTTTTGACACAGGTTGCTGTGGAGAAGGATGGAAAGGAGGGACAATGGCAGACATAAACGCTGATAATGGCAAGGCCTTCACAGTAAATTGGCATGTATGTAACACTATGACCATTACAGGGTCAAATCTAGCATTTCTCATTATTATGGGCCGTATCAAGATACAGATTTTTCCTTTTAGATTCTATCCTGAGGGGGTGGTAATTTAATACCTCACTTGCAGACCCGTTCCACTGCAGGAATAGATCATTACAACAGGATGTCACCCAGCGACATGGCCTCGTCTATCTGACTGAGGAATTCTTAGTGTTCCTGCCAAGGACTTCTCCCTTTGACTCAGTCCTCCAAAACTCAGAAAGAAAGTGCCTTAGATTTTCCTAGCCAAAATTAGCAATATGAAATTTAACAAACGGTGTATCAGAAGGTGCCTTCAAGGAAGAGGCGAGTACAAAACCTTGGAACTCGTATTGTGGCAACACAACAAATGTTTCATCATTTTGACATTACGGTGCTTGAAAATAGATACTTAGGTTTGTACTGCCCTTTAAACTGTACATTATGCACTTGGGGAAGATTTTAATGAAAAACTCATGTAGGAAACCAATAAGACCCCTCTTTAAATATACAGTAGAAAGGAGAAATAAAGGCAGTAATCATACATAATTTCAAATAAAACCTTGGCTTTGCTGAACTAGCTTCTCATTATTAACTGCTTGAATAAGGTTCTGGATTTCAGAACCTATTCAGAGTTCATTGCAGAAAGTAAAAACAGAGAAAGATCATTGCATGGATGTCCTCTAGTAAGCTCTCATTTCTTCTTCTGACCTTGATTATCAATTTTACAGAACTAGAAGGATAATTGAAGGCCAGCCTTTTCCAGGGGTTTGACGGTTACCAATTCCAGCAAATGGCCTGAGGCTTGCTGGTAAATCAAAAAACTCTGTAGGCTGAATTCACTTTTCTAATGACCTTTACTTGGAAGATAAAAACCAAAGCTAATTTTAATTACTTTTACATTGGATAAAAAGGATCACGTGAGTGAGGCCTTTTGCATTAACAGAAACAAGCCTCTGAACACAGGGTCATCTTATTCTTTTCTTTTCTTTCTGTGTGTGCACGCTATTGTACCATTTGAAAACTTAGGGGTTGGATAAACACCTGACTTAAACCTGACCTATTCCACCAAGGAATAACTGATTTGATTGGAAGGCACAAAATAGGGAGACTTATTTATTAAGGATCTTTTTTTTTTTTGTTTCTTTGCAAAAGGGATGACAGGACAATCTCAAAGTTGCACTCTGGGGCAAAGTTTGAGAACGATACAAAAATGGAACATTGGCAGCTCTTCAAATAAGATCCCAGATGAGAAGAAATATTTCTGTGGGTTTCTAAAGTTTTAGCAAATGAGGTTTTGAAATTTATTGTGGCTGTACTACTAAAGTTTGGTTTCCTACCATTTTATGGTGGGGAATATATTCGTACATACATGCATACATAAATAGATATATACAGTGCTTTTTTTGTAAAAAAAAAAAAAAAGGTGCTGGAACTCACACATGTCATACAACCTGCCTTGCCTACCCTACAAGGTTCCATCCAAAAAAGGTGCCGGAACTCCGTTCTGGGCGTTCTATGACAAAAAAAGCCCTGCATACATACATACTTACTACACACATGCATATATGCGTACATACATACCGTTAACACAGTTTTAAAAAACATCAAAACGCTCCTCTACCCCCAAGATAATGTAACCAAAAACAACATTAAAAATAAAACTAGATCATGGATTTGGCTCAGTTCCACATCCTGTGACCCACATCCTGCCCCAAATCATCAGATGTGGTATCTGCCTGCAAAACCTCAGTATGATGCTTACAGTGATAGAGCAAACCCTGCTCCCTCCAGCCTTTCTTGTCTTTGCATTTTAATTTTCTCTTTTTTTAAAAAAAAAACCCATCCCTCTCCACACATACAATGTGTAGACCTAGGAAGTAAAGTACAAGACAAAGGAATTGCAGAACCCAGCTTAATTTTCCATAATGCCTCTGGGTCTCAATAGGGAGCCCAGAGGCATTATTGGAAATTTTTAGTCACATATTAAGGATCCCACTACTAGGCCACACACCGAGTGGTGTGGTGACCTAGTGTGAAGACACTCGCCTGCCACTCGGAAGGTTGAAAGTTCAATCCTGGTAGGGGCAGATGTTTCACTCCTTGGGCAAACACCCTGTAGCATCAGGAAGGGCATCCGTCCAGTAAATACTTAGCTCCATCCAGTCTCCCTGACTCTACTCTGGATTAAGGGATTACAGGGTTATAAAAATCTCACCAATTGCCATGTATGGTATAGGTAGTCCTCGTTTATCAACTGCTTTGTATATCAACTGTTTGCAGTTATGATGTTGATGAAAAAGTAACGTTGCAACTGGTCCCTGTATTTACCACCTTTGTAGGTCTGTAAACCAAAGGAAAACTGAAGTAAGATCATAAACACAACTACAGTTTTACTTAGCAACCACTTTACTTAACAATTGATTTACTGGTCCCAACTGTGGTTGTTAAATAAGGACTACCTTTGGAGGTGTTTTGCTCTTAGATTACAACTGCAAGAGCCATAAGCTCAGAAAAGGCTGGTTTTATATTGAAAATACAAAATGTCTTGAGGTACTGATAGTTCTTTGCCTCTTGTGCATCTGTTCTGTTCTTATGCTACACAGTATTCTTATTTGGGCTGCAATGAGTGAATTTGAATCCTTCCAGTTCTTTGTTTCTGTGGTATTTATACAGGATTTCTTTTTAGTTTTTTTATCAGTGCTTATGCCCTCAGGTTCAAGAATGTGACAGTACCCCTTTGCAGTATGAGGCAGCTCGATCTCTGGCTTTGCTTGGTGAGTGACTTTTCTTCTCAAATCACGGACAAAGAGACCTGCAGTGGAAAGGCGTTCGATTGGTGGGGGCTGCTGATTTTAGATTGTTCAACTGGACAACGATTTCTCTGCTGGTCCTTGTAATCCTGGGCCTTTGCCATAGTGTTTCTTTAAAAACAGGACATCATTATAAACAGCATGAGGGAATAGAAGGGAAACTCATCAAATTTGCAGATGACACTAAACTGGCAGGAATAGCCAGAAGACAAACTCAGGATCCAAAAAGATCTTGACAAACTTGAACAATGGGCCCTATCCAACAAAATGAATTTCAATATGGAGAAAAGCAAAATTTTACATTTACGAAGGAAAAATCAAATGTATAAGTACAGGTTAGGCGAGACCTGCCTCAAAAACAGTAACTGTGAGAGAGATCATGGAGTCCTAGTAGACGATCACTTGACTATGAGCCAGCAGTGTGTGGCAGCAGCCAAAAAAGCTAATACAATCCTGGGTTGTATAAACAGAGGCATAGAATCAAGATCACGTGAAGTACTAGAACCGCTTTATAAAACCCTAGTAAGACCACACCTGGAATACTTTAACCAATTTTGGTCACCATACTACAAAAAAGATGTTGAGACCTTGGAAAAAGTTCAGAGAAGAGCAACTAAAATGATCAAAGGCCTGGAGATTAAAACATATGAAGAACAGCTGCAGGACCTGGGTTTGACTAAAGAAGAAACATGATAGCAGTATTCCAGTATTTGAGGGGCTGCCATAAAGAAGACAGCATCAAACTATTCTCCAAAGCACCAGAGGGCAAGACAAGAAACAGTGGTTGGAAACTGACCAAAGAGAGAAGCAACCTGGAATTAAGGAGAAACTTCCTGACAGTAAGGACAATTAACCAGTGGAACAGCTTGCCTTCAGAAATCGTGGGCACTCCATCACTGGAGGTTTTTAAGAAGAGACTAGACTCGTGGTGGCGAACCTATGGCACGCGTGCCACAGGTGGCACTCAGAGCCCTCTCTGTGGGCACACGCACCATCACCCCAGTCCTAGGCCTTCAGCTGGATTTTATAAAACCTTTTCGCTTTAGGCCTCCGCCGCCGTGTGCAAAAAAAAAAGGTTCAATCAATCAATCAATTTCAACTTCTTGCGGAAAAAAAAATCTCGCCAAGTTGGAATTGATTGATTGAACTTTTTAGTTCCCCAGTCTGCTGTTACCACCGCAGCCACGTCCACCCAATGGGCCACGCCCACCCAACTGGCCACACCTACCCAATGGGTCACGCCCACCCGGCACCCAACGATACATAAGTGGGTTTTGGGTTACAATTTGGGCACTCAGTCTCTAAAAGGTTCGCCATCACTGGACTAGACAGTCACTTGTCTGAAATGGTATAGATTCTCCTGTTCGAGCAGGGGGCTGGACTAGAAGACCTCCAAGGTCCCTTCCAGTTCTATTCTAAAGTGCTCATTGCAATTGGTTGCTTTGTATCATGCATTAAACCAGGTGAATTACTTAAGCATTGAAAATACAGTTAGCTGTGGAAGGTGGTGGAGTGGTGATGTACCTAAACATTGAGGCAAATTTAAGTCAGCCCTCTGGAAGGTAGTGGCATTTCCTGCCTTTGGTTTGAGGAAGAATTCTTTATTGATTGTGTGCTCACTCAGATGGTAAGAAATGGGAAAACAGGGATTCAAGCTGAGAGGCAAGCCAGGCATAATTTTTATTGGATCTCTTTCATTGTAGAAGTAGCGTCTGGACTGAGATTTTTTTTTTTTCCAAAAGCGATTGTTGCCTAGCAGGCATCGTTGAACGAAAAGAAAGCAATACCTGCTGTCTTTCTCAGATGGTTTAATGCCACTTCCCAGAGCACAGTGGTCTAATTGAGGGGAAAATAGACAAAATATGGACAAAAGTTTTTAAAAAGTCAACAAAATGAGCACATGCACAGAAGTAATTGATTAGGCACATAGCAAAAGCTCTATGTGGCTGTGGAGTGGGGAAACAGGAGGTGAAACAGGAAGCCACACAGCTATTTCAGGCAAAGGATAAAAATATTGATAAAAGAGCGATACCCCGCTCCATATGACAGTTACAGGTGTCACTACAGCAGACATGTCCTCCTTGTGGATTGAAACTTTTAGAAATCTTAGAACCTTCTTTGCAAAATGTACCGTACGATGAATGAGAAAAAAAATCTGATGGCTAGTCAAGGAAGAATTTTTGAGAGAAAAATAAGGTTGGCGGTGCTGAAAGGAAACACGAATCTAAGTGCTCAGATGTTTGAAAGGGTTGTGTGGAGAATACTCGCATAGGAATGTGCCTCAGGCCAATGTTCTGAATTAGTCTCATGGAAAGGGTGGGGATTTAGCTGTCATGACTTTTTGTGGCAGAGAGTGCAATGTATATATGATTCTTGTTAATTTTATCAGATGCAGACAACCACAAATGTTGCGCAGCCTGGTATTTAGTATAAGAGCGCACATTCTTAAAATCAAGGCTAAAATTGGTTTCTGTTTCCAAGAAAGGGACTAATAACCAGTTTTAGCATTGTAAATTTGTTAAATTTCTGGGTTTTAATTTTAAGGTTAGTATCAAACCTTGTGAGAAACAAAGATATATGTTGAGGCATATATTTCCATGTGGTCTCTGGTTTGAGATTTAAGTCAGGCAACTTGTGCACAACTGGTAGTAAACCTAAGTGCAAGCAACGGGCCATATGTGCAAGGAATGGTACATATGATTAGATTCCATTAAATTGCCCAGTAATATACATTTCAAGGATGGAAATCACAAGAACCTTGAGATCTTGCTACAGTATATTGTGTGACTTGAGTTTTATTGATAGCAGTTACTGGCTTTCTGATCTATTGCAGCTTTTCTAGTATATAACAGTTCATTAGCTATAATAACAAACTAGTTTATCAAAGAGCTGTGTCCTGGAGGCTGAGGCTGCTAGTCATGTCAGTAAAAGTGTAATTGTAATGGATGTGTTTGGCCTCTGGCTCTTTGCTGTCTGACCATAGTCCTCCTAGCCTGACAGTGAAAACTCTTGCTGAAATGATGAGAAAGGACTGTAGCTCAGAACTCCTGTGTTTTCAAAAAAACTGAGGACAATGCTAGATGTAATCCATTACATACATAAGCTTCTGGAGGAAACTTAGAACATCTCCTCATTATTTGCACCTAGACTATACGTTCTGTGATTGCTGATGAATTTTCAGTGAAGGTGTTTTTGTTTGTTTGTTTTTGTTTTGCTTTTCTTGGTCTCGTTACTTCTTCATTCTCTGGAGTAGGTTGCCTAGAGACTTGTGTAATGAAAGTGCTAATTCGACACATGAAAGTGGCAAGCTTGAATCGGAGAGAAGACACACTGGCTGCTCTGAAAGTTGCTCTACAAGCATGGTCAACAACACCCTCCTTTGAGGTAATATATCAGAATGTATAACACTATGGATAGGCTAATGCTGACCCAAGCTCTGGGCAGCCATTTCCTTTCTGGAATGCTACTCATGACAACGCTGCTATACTGTATGTCCTAAACTAATTCAGCTCCTCTCTCTTCACAGTATTATTGCATTGGGGCTCGATCCAGTTTAATTCGAAATCTGAAACGCTTAGTGAATTTGCAGGAACCCTTGGACAGCATCACCTTCAATGCAGCTCTTTGCCTGGGGTACCTGGACAAGTCCAATCCAATTGCCCAAGAGGCAATGTTCATGTTTTTGACCCATGTAGAGAGGAAGAAGAAGTTTCAGGTGGGGAAGCCACATGTGAATGCAGAGATTTAAGCTGCATTTCTATCTTCTCAAAAGGTCTCGAGGGTATCTCAGGAACATTTGCCCAGGAAAGGGAAGGGAGGAAAGGAGATTTGCCCTATATTTTAATCAGGGAAGAAAGCTCTCTTGGGGTTATTAATACTTCTAATTAATATTTAGATTTTTTAAAAATGATCTTCATTGTTCTCAAAGAGCTTTGGTTTCCTTTCCCACCTGACACCCCCTTTTCTAGTAACAACCTTGATGAGTAAGAGAACAATGCTACAAATACACAAAGCTATACAAAGAATATCTGACTTATATCTGCTCTGTGGCTCCACCCAATGGTGAATGGAAGCTTTGATCCCGACTGAATTAGACAAGACATTAGAAAATGAATTATTGGATCTCCAAAGAAGAAAAAAGCTGCAGAAGATGGAATGGAAAATTGGATTGAGGCTGTAGCGTTAGGACAACAGACTTAGCATTAATGTATTTTTCACTGCAAACTTGCATTAAAAACCTGCATTTGTTTTTTTAAAAAAGGCAATACTAAAAAGCTAATGATGAAAGCTAGGATTGAGATGACAGTGTTTCAGATGCAGAATGATAGGTTCCTATAATGTAAAAATATGTTGCCATTAGCCTTTCCCCACCTGTACCTAACTATGGCACAAACACATTTGAGCAGTCTTGTTTTTCTGCTCTTTCCTCATGAGGTTGCCTTTATGTGTTGCCAAACTCATAATTGATGCAATTTAAAGTAATCCCTGGCTGTTTCGGAGTTAAGTATTATTGTCCTCCTCAAGCAGGCAACAGGTCCTGGCAGATCTTCCATGAGTTTTAAGGGATGGTATCAGCCTGGTACCTATTGGCTACTATAGAATGGAGTAAATACACCATTTCCTTGAACACTATCCACAATGGCCATTCTTCTTTGAACTATGGGAGAGTCTGGTTCTTTAAAACTGGATTCTCAACATATAGCAGCCTTGTCACCAAGATATTCTATGATTTGGAGCCCTGAATCAGTCCAAATAGCTGAGCAGTGTTGGTGAGGGATGAGCAGCTGACTATCCAGTGGAGTGAGAGTAAGTGTGTGTGTGTGTGTGTGAGAGAGAGAGAGAGAGAGAGAGAGAGAACTCTGCCACTTGATAGTATACCACTGCTCCTCCACTTTGGTCAGCTACTGTTTGGGTTGCTTTTGAATATGGGGTTTGCACTCTTCTCAAGGGATGCTAAACTCATATTAGCTCATTTTGAAGCATTCTAAACTCAAGTCCTAAAACTGCTGACTGTGAATTCTTGGCTCAAGGTCTGGTGGGTAGTCCTTTGGCTTGGCCATGAGGAAATGTCTATAGAGATTCTCAGTTATCCAGGTCATGGTTGTCCCAAAGATGCTTTTTCAAAAGGAAGCTGGACTTTCTGGACAGAAACTGGACAGAAAGTCCAGCTGCCTTTTGAAAAAGCACCTTTAGGAAGGCCACAGGGAAAGGTCTTATGCAAAGAGTCAAACAATTTAAAAAAAAACCCAAAATAAATTTTGGAATCTTTTTGTCTTGAGATTTGTCAGGAGTTGTTGGACAAGTATCTAGCAGAAGAGAATCACATTTACAGTTCAAAACCTAGCTTAGGTAGCCTCAGGCTTTCCATATTTTCCCTTAATGCCTTTTATCTAAATAGGCCTTTGGAAAGTACAATGTAAATTGTTCTTCTCCTTTTCCTTCTGAACCTGTGTTACTCTAGCCACATCTCCCTTCTGTAGGCTTTGGTTATGCTGGTAAAGCACATGGGCATAATGAATGCTATCATTATCCGGAAGGTCTTAGAACAACTGGAATGCTCTCCTGTGTACGAGGTAAGAGATTTCGTTTTATGGCTGTGTGAGCCAGTATTTAATTTTTGTTTGACTTGTTTAATTTAATTTCCTACCAATGCGCTGGTCAATAGATCTTTCTCCCACTGCACTCTGTCTTGATTTGGCTGTTTAAGATTGTTGACTATCAGTCTTTAGTATATATGGACTCTAATGAATTTACTTCTTTTGATTTTTCATTCATTGGTTCATTCATATTGTAATTCCATCTTTTGTCCACATAATGATTCAGGTGATGTTGTAAGCATTAAAATAAGTGTTCTCAAAATGAATACTGCATAGTTAAGAATGAAAAGCTTGGTGGATAAGTTGCAGAATCGAACAGGATGGGACAGGAGAGACCGCAAAAACTGCATGGAGTCTGACTTCATCACTACTAGGAATCTATGCTCAGTTCAAGTTTTGTTTTAGACCAGGGGTAGGCAACCTTGGCTCTTTTATGACTCGTGGACTTCAACTCCCAGAATTCCTGAGCCAGCTTGGCTGGCTCAGGAATTCTGGGAGTTGAAGTCCACGAGTCATAAAAGAGCCAGGGTTGCCTACCCCTGTTTTAGACATTAGGGAAAGTTGCAGCTAAAACAATAAAAATAAAGATCTCATAGTACTTTATTCAGCATAAGGTTTCAAAAACATAACCCATATACAGTGTCCTACCCACTGATTTTTCAGTAAGAGACTAGCATAGCTTCCCCTCTGAATGCTGTTAAACAGGACAATCTTAGCTCAGGCAGGATTTAGGTCCAGGTCTTTTTATACTCATTTTTCATTCCCTTTCCCCAACTATTTTGGAGAATGAAATCTCCTTCAATATATTTGGATGGTTACCAGATTGAAGAACACTGCTATGAGCTTTTGGGTAGGAACTAAGTACATTAATAAAGGAATTTAGGTGGATATATTATTTGATAAAATCAGGAAAGAGTTAAAACACCTTTCCTAGAATATTACAGCATTATTGAAATAAATGCATGAATTGATGGGTTCTATCTAATTTATCTATTTATTTGTCAAATTTAGAAACTGCCCATCTGCCTCATAGAGTGATTTGGGATGGTGTACAAATGAAATAATTAAAAAGAGCTGTGGTCTAAGAAAAGTGGAAAAAGAATAAAGTTTATAGTCTTTCTGCAGACTTACTTAAGTCTGGATTTAATGGGCTACATTTCTAGGAAAACTATGCTTGGTACTAAATCTAAATGCAAATTATGATGTTATAAAGACCACAATGTATATATTCCTTCTGGACTTCTCTGATGTATGTATTCTTCCATACGTTTGGTGCATGAACAACTGTGGATAATAGGAAACAGGCATTCCACTTGATGCAAAATAGTTTAATAATAAAGGCCAAGCTGAAGAAAGCTTATGCTGAAATCCAAATCCTGTTATTAGCTGAGTAGTTCACATTCCTGTTATCTCTTTCCATCCAGCATCGTGCTGATTCAACAGATTTGTTGACCACCATAGGCCTTGAAATAATCCAACAGGAAGGACTAGAGGAGGATGTTTTTAATGTGCTGCTCAAGAAGATATCTGATGAGCCTTTTCTGGTAAGGATGAAGACATTTTGTACCTATTTATTTATTAGATTTATATATAGGCTTAAGAACATCGAAATCTAAGGGACTGGTTTGGACAAAACTCAGCAGCACTTTTTCGTGCAACTGCTGATAAAAACATGATCGCCAACATGATCGCCAATGTCCGATAACGGATATGGCACAACAACAAGAAAAAGATATATAGGCTTTCCTCTAGTAACTCAAGGTGATGTACATAGCATTGTCTCCTTCAGTGTTTCACACAGTAACCACCTGGGGGGGGGAACCTGAGAGGATTGATTGATTGATTGATTGATTGATCATATTTCTATGGCTACCCATTTTGCAAGAAGTAACTCTGAGTATCCAGCTCAAATTAACCTGGAGAGTTTCCATGCCTGAAAGTAGACATGGACATGGGTTTCTTTGGTCCTAGTCTAACTTTATAACCACTATATCATCAAATTGTGATGGTTCATTATGGAGTCTCATTATTTTTTTCTTAGGACTCATTTGGGATCAGAGGTCCTCTCCCTCTGTCCCTTGACACTTTTCTTTCTACTACATTTATTCTGTACAGTGGACCCACTTTATCTGTCAAGGGAAAGACAAGGCTGTCTGAGGTTCGACTAGGTGATTGCTGCTGACCATCTAGCCTTCTAAATAGAGCTCCTTGTGCTAAGCCAGACATGGAAATGGTTCCTGAGAAGGTCCAGGTCCGGGCCCTCCAACCAGTTTGCTCTGCTAGTTTGGTAACAATATGCCTGTGTTGTGCTGATAACCACTCACAGAAATAGCTCAGCATATTAAATGTGTTCCTTGAGTTAGTCAAGACTGATCTAATCTATGCTCAGAGTCAGATGGAGATCAAACATCAGGGGGACCTGGTCTTCATGGAAGATGGTGAACAAGAACTAACCGTGGAAGTTAAAAGTCTGTGATGAGAAAGAAGAAGAAGAAGAAGAAGAAGAAGAAGAAGAAGAAGAAGAAGAAGAAGAAGAAGAAGAAGAAGAAGAAGAAGAAGAAGAAGAAGAAGAAGAAGAAGAAGAAGAAGAAGAAGAAGAAGAAGAAGAAGAAGAGGAGGAGGAGGAGGAGGAGGAGGAGGAGGAGCTGACTTGGAGAAAAGATAACAGTTTGATAGGAAGAAAGGAGATGGCAAGTCATGAATATGGCACAGCAAAAATTCCCAGATTGCTATTGCCCACAGGCCAGGGAGCTTCCATAGAAGATCTTATGCATATTTTCTGTGGAATCTGTTGAGACCAGAAAGATACATGAGTCTGGAAGGAAGATTGGCACAAGTAGAAACTGTCGCTCTCTTTCATGTTCTGCTGCAGATCAAATGTTAGGCACATCCTCTTGCTTATCCAGCTGCTGCTCTCATTTCTGTTCTAACAGAGTCTTCATAGATAAAGTTCATGTTGTACCTTAATTATGAGGTCTTTATAGCTATCAGATTTGAAAGAAACAGGCACATTTTTTTTTATCTTGGATCTTTCATGGAAGTAATTAAAATAGCAGCCTTCCCAAATTCACTAGAACTCCAACTCTCATGTTTCCTAACTTCAGAAGCTGTTTATTGTACTCAGATTCAGGGAATTGAAATCCTGCCAATATAGAGATAGCAAAGCTGTCCTAGAATGGGAATAGATATTTGTCTTTCTGTCCCTGGTTCTAGTGACATGCTGCTACGCTATCCAAGAATGCACAGTTTATACATTTCAGGTGGTGTGCTGTAAGCCACGGATAATATTGATTTTTTGTTAATTATGTGCCATCAAATAATTTTTGACTCTTAGCAACCACATAGGCAGATTTTCTCTATCATGATCTATCCCTAGCCTGGTTTTTCCAAGTCTCTCAATGGTGCAGCCATCACCACTGTAACTGAGTCCATCCATCTTGCTGCCAATTGTCCTATTCTTCTATTTCCATCCACCTTTCCCAGTATAAAAGCCTTTTCCAGAGAGCTGGGTTTTTGCATACAGCAGCATACAAAAGCTTATCATAAATGCACCCCCTACATGGGAAGCATTATGGAAGGAGCTCACCAACTAATTGGGAAGTAATCCTTGGGTTGAGGCCTGAGGTTCTAGCCTACAAAAAGAACAAATTCTCCAACTCAACAGTTGTCCCTCAATTAAGGCCAGAAAGTTTGCATGTCTGATAAACATCAGGACTCCATCTCATATTAGGAAAATCCAGTCATTGAGTCACGCTGGATCATTTTGCTCAAATATTCAGTGCCCCTTTATTTGTCCCTAAACCTTTCACTTGTTTCTTTCTATCAATCAATCAGATAGTCAGGCAGAAAATGGCTTTGGCTATTGAAGAACTCAAAATGAAAACTCGAGTTTGGGAAATAGTGGAGAGGTAAGTAAATGTAAAGATCTGCCCCTCTTTCAAGTGACTTGAAAGTGATCCAGGGACATCTTAGCTGCTGCCAGTTTTGAAATGCTGAGAACAGACAAGCCAATCAGTGCTCTCTCCTGTACTGACAAATCAGAGTGCAAAACATTCAAACAATCCTCCTCCATAATTTAGTACAGGATGGACACATGTGCTCGGCAGGGGCATTTGCCAGTGTGTGTGTGTGTGGGAGAGGTTTTTAAAAAGTCAAGTTGGCCGCCCAAACCGTGTGATTAAGAACCCTGTGGGATGGATAGGGGGAGGTAGGTGGTGGGGGAGGCTGCTGCAGCATCCCTGTGGTTAGTCATAAGGTTGATTGAACAACCGTAGGGGCACTGCAGTGGCTGTAGCTTTGAAACCTGGTTGGAAGTAACTTTGGGGAGTCTGTCGTAATTTTGAGCAGTCGCTAAGCAGTGGGTTATAAGTTGAGGACTACCTGTAAAGTATTTCGTACAGATTTGTTATGCTGTGGTGTGTCCAGTTCTTGAAGAACAAAGAACTCTCACAATGCCCTTCTGTATCTCAAGAGGGAAGTTGACTTTAGTGTGATTTCGGAAGTATGGCTGTTGTGCCAGAAATAAATCAATTCACCTGCCAAAGAGAAGCAAAGGAGTTGGTTGATGCAGTGCTGATCTGGAAACAGTCCAAAGATCCCTTGTGGAAGTTTTCCTATTGTGCTCCATTTTTCCCCCCTTCAGCTCATATGAGAAACCCATTAAGAGACAAAATTTGTTTATTGCAGCAGCACTGTGAGAATTCTGTGGGATTCATTCACATAATTATATTCCAGAATAATCACTGTTGTGTTTATTCTTTTATACACGAGAGACCACATTCTGAAGGTCGCAAAATCCTCATTTATACACAGATGATTATTTTTTTTAGAGAGTCTGATAAAATATGGCCTAGACAGCTTTATCAGTATTGGCTACATGTATGTGTGTGGAGTTAATTAAAAAGTGATGAGAAAAACACAGACTTGCTGTAGGGTAGTAAAAGTGATAAAATCAGAAGACGCTTGCTCTAATCCTGCCCTCAGGATCTCTCTCTGTACTGTAGGAAGAGGCTGTAGTTAGGAATTATTAACATAAAAGATCTAGTGGGATTCTATCTCTCAGTAGCGAGACTCAGGCCTGCTTGGGTGAGTCTGCATTGTAACTCTGAGGCCTGGGTACAGAAGACCAGCACAACAGGAAAAGTAAATTGATAATAATTTCTACTAGTCCAAATAAATATGGAATCTCATAGGTACACTCCAGTCTTATATAGGTTTACTAAAAATATAATTTTCACTAGTTTCAATGAATCTTACCCATAAACAATTGTTTCATAACTGTAGAGATTCTGCAACTGAGTATATTTGCTAAACTTATACTGACAGAAGAGGGTCGAGGTGAGGCACAGATTCCAAAGATCTATAAACTGGCATATAGTAGTAGAACAGTTCTTACTGGCCCAGATAAGTAAAAGACTCCCCCCCTCTCTTTCTCCCTCCCTCTCCCCCTCACACACACGCAGAGGCAATGAGGATAGCTAAGGCAAAGATGGAAGACTGAAAAGTATATCCTATCCAACCCTAGAGTGGAGCCAGAAGCATAATGCTGGTACAAAGTTAAATGAGGCGGAGGACAATCCCGATTCATATCCAACGTATTGAATCCAACAAAAACATCAACACCTGTTAATGTCCAGCCATGTTTACTAAAGCTTCTGAGAAGCAGTATAGTTTCAGCTTCTCCAGTGGAGACTCCTCTGGCTCGCTGGCCACACTGACCACTCAGAATTGGGCTATTCTTTAGGGTTTGTCGTCCAACTCGATAAGCTGGGAAATACAGATAGTCCTCGACTTACAACAGTTGGTTTAGAGCAGCAGTTCTCAACCTATGGGTCGCGACCCCATTTGGGGTCGATCGACCATTTCACGGGGGTCGCCAAGCAAGGCTGTCCGCCATTTTTCCCCCCTTTTCCGGCGGGTGCCTTACCTCCCTTGGGCTGGGCCAGCTGGTGGTCGGCCTGCTCCGTCTCTGCCGCTTGCCAGCTACGCCTCGGCCGGCGCAGGGGGCGGAACCAC
>NW_015386128.1:319953-326895 GCF_001527695.2 Protobothrops mucrosquamatus
TGGTTTAGTCCTTGACTTACGACCGGTTTAGTCCTCGACTTACGACTGGTTGAGGGTCGCGGCATTAAAAAGGTTGAGAACCACTGGTTTAGAGACCATTCAAAGTTACAACGGCACTGAAAAGAGTGACCTATGACCATTTCTTTTCACACTTACAACCCCTTGCAGCGTCCCCATGGTCATATGATCAAAATTCTGATGCTTGGCAACTGGTTCATATTTATGACAGTCACGGGGTCCTGGAGTCATGTGTGATCACCTTTTGACACCTTCTGACAAGCAAAGTCAATGGGGAAGCCAGATTCACTTAGCAACCATGTCACTAGCTTAACAACTGCAGTGATTCACTTAATAGCTTTGTTAAGAAAGGTCATAAAATGGAGCAAAATTTGCTTAACAAATGTCTCGCTTAGCAACAGAAATTTTGGGCTCAGTTCTGGTCGTAAGTTGAGGCCTACCTGTATAGAGCGGAAAAGCTTCCCTTTTTGAGAATGGATCTTTAGAAAGGGTTCTTTCAAAGAATGGTATACCGGAATGCCCCTCCCTCTCTTTTTATTAAATATCAAGGCTATGGAGAAAATGTCTTTTTCTATTTCATTTAAATGTTCCTTCCCCTTCCACAGGCAGCTTGAGGATGAGAATGATGTGATCCGGAAGCAGGCGGTCATTACCTTAGTAAGTCTTAGTTCCTGCCTAGCCCATTAGCTTCAACTTATCAATCTGCAATCTCCAAAAGGGGTCTTATAGGCGAAATTCAGGAGGGAAAGAGAGAAGCAACCTGGAATTAAGGAGAAACTTCCTAACAGTGAGGACAATTAATCAGTGGAACAGCTTACCCCCAGAAATCATGGATGCTCCACCACTGGAGGTTTTTAAGAAGAGTCTGGACAATCACCTGTCTGAAATGGTATAGGTTCTCCTGCTTGAGCAGGGGACTGGACTAGAAGACCTCCAAGGTCCCTGCCAACTCTGATTCTATTCTATTCTATTCTATTCTATTCTATTCTATTCTATTCTATTCTATTCTATTCTATTCTTCTCCCTCCCAGCACTGGATGTTCCTTCAGACATAATGCTGAGGGCCTCTGACTTTTCTGGAGCAGATTGGGGCATTGCCTAAGAATCTGCAAGGGAAAGGCTGTTGGGAGACATTTGGCTAATTAGATGCAACCCATAAAGATCCCCCTACTTTGTTTTTAACTAGGGTGTTCTTGGTATCCGCCACACAAGTGTGTTCTTAACCTTGTTGGAGATGCTAGAACTGGACACCAATGAAGCAGTTTGCATACAGGTCAGTAGAAGAACACTCCAGGGAGACAGAAGAGGGCTGGCTATGTTCTTTGCATCATTTTGATTGGTCAGTATTTTGGATGTGTTCCTTCCCATTACAGGTTATCAGAACCTTTTCCACTCTGGGAATTGATAACATAAATGTGAGGAAGAGCCTTAAGAAGAAGAAACAAGGAGGAGGAATTCTGGGCAGGTAATATGCACATTAAGAGAAGCTGTTACTTTAGAGCAGGGGTAGTCAACCTTGGCTCTTTTATGACTCGTGGACTTCAACTCCCAGAATTCCTGAGCCAGCTGTGCTGGCTCAGGAATTCTGGGAGTTGAAGTCCACGAGTCATAAAAGAGCCAAGGTTGACTACCCCTGCTTTAGAGCAAAGGTATAGAATCATATTTCCAACTCTAAACAAGTGCTTATTTGAGAACCAAAAAGGAACTTTGGGGCTCATCCTGATTTGAATCCTGTACCTGAACATGTCCTGGTAACTATTTTTACATACCGAGACTGTTATTGCCTTGATCTCATCCCCAGCCCTCAAGTGAGGCAGTTTTGTCTTTAGCTGCTCCAGTCTGATGGTAGCACTAAAGGCTGTTCTGATTTGAACAGTGGAAGATCAAGCGGTTTCAAACTAGGTTCCCCTAGAGAACCCACCAGGCATCTGAGCCAACTGCTGGCTCACAGACATGGACGACAGACTCCCCTCCTGGCAGTCTAGTCTGGAAACATTTTATTTATTTAATTTTAAGTTAAACGTATATGCTGCCCAACTCACTATCCCAAGTGGATACACTCTCAATTAATGAACAATTAATTTGAGGAGAAAGAAACTAGGATCCAATTTATAGCATTTATGAAGAGGAAGTTTAAAAACCCAAGAATTTCACTTGAATACCATGCCTTTAGATGAGAAATCTATCTACGTATAAACAATTTATGATGAAAAGATTCATGTTCATTTCCTGTTCCTTTTTTTTTATAGGAAGGGCTGTCAGCTTGCCTCTTTTGTGAAAGTGAGGCAATCTGAATTTTTTTCTTTATTTTGTTAATTGCTAGACATTTTATCAGGATAAGAAGTAACTCTCCCACTGGATCAGCCTGAGTAACAGTTCCCTAGTGGTGGCTGCACAGTAAAGCAAGAGAATGAGAACTAATATTAAAAATCTGCCTTTTCCAGATTCTCCTGAAAACAATTCTAGCTCTGCCCTAAACTTCATTTTAAACCTGTGTTTAAAATAGCGTAAGTTTTGGGGGTAGACATGAAGCAGTTGTGAGAACAGCAAGAAGCTGCATCGTGAGTAGAGACTATTCCCTCAGCAATTATTCTGCTTTAAGTATGGGTTCACTGCAGTTCTGAAATGCACTAAACTGGAGGTCTCCAAACGTGGCAACTTTAAGACTTGTGGACTTCCACTCCCAGAACACCCCAGCCAGCTGGGGAGTTGAAGTCCACAAATCTTAAAGTTGTCAAGGTTGGAGACCCCTGCACTAAACCCACACTTGAAAGCACCATGGCAAGGGTTTAGCTCTCTTTCAAAACAGCAATGGATCAGTGCTTCACCGCCCTACCTCCCTTGTGCCTTTCTGCTGTTTCTCAGGCTGTCTGATAGACACTCTCTGCTTCTCCTGCCACTGTTCCCTGCCTGAACCAGTCCAACTTAATGTCAGGGCTTGGAAGGGAAGCAGGAGAAGCAGGGAAAGATAGTTATTTATTTGCTATTTCTTGATATATGGGATCAGTGGCCTGGCAGATAAAGAGCCATCTCCTCAGTTTATGCTGCCACATTTCCCCTTGCAGGGGTAGGGGGTAACTCATGGATGGCTATCTCTCCAAACTCTGCATCTTCTCCCCAAGTTGCAACCCCAACCCCACGTAAGGCAAAGTGATGAGTGACTGTTGTTCCCACTTGCATGTGATGTTCAGTGGGAGGGGAAATTGAACCAGGAAAATCCATTCATCATTTATATTAACCCGCCCCATATTAGAACTGGAAAGACAACGTCCTTCCTCAGCATCACTCCAGTAGCATGGCAAAATACGGTTGGGTAGCACGGTAACAAATTTGAGGCCATCATGCTGGTGAACTATATTTTAATGCAACCATTTGGCTGTGCCCTTTGTCAAGCATGCTGCATTTGTGTCTGCACTGGGGTAGGATTAGACACCTCCAATGTGTTTTCTAACGGCAGCTGGGAGGGTGCAGGGAATGGTGGGGGCAAGCAATGCAAGTTGCTGAGTGCTTAACACTACTCAGTGTTTCACTGCACTGACTATATAAAATGGATCTGAAGACTTAAGTGGACGAGGTCCAAATCTGTCATTTGGGGGCCATGCCATAACGGAAGTTAAAAGTCACAGTTCAGCAGCATCAGTTTTCCCAATGCAGAAACTAAGTCAGCAAGCAAACACACTACAATGGATGTAATCAGACATCCTTAATGTTTCTGAAATACATATATCATAAGGGAGTTTTTGTTGGCAACCTTCTTTTCTGTTTTTGTTTTCCTTGCTTTCCTTTTCCCCCTTTCTAACCTCTGCCTCCTTTTCCCAGGGAGTCTAGCAAAGCCTTGGAGATACTTGACCGACGCTCAGAAGTTCAGAAAGAATTGATGCTCCACTCTTTTATAATCCAATGAAAAGATCTTTTTTTTTTTTGGCATGCAGACACAAATGGTGGATGAAAACATAGCCTCTGGGTTTCCAGTGTGCCGAACAGACAAAATATAGGGTCTGTTTTTGACCAGGTGGGTTCAGGGTTACCATTTGCGTTTGTAGGAGATTCAGTAAATGCCAGATGTTCAAGCCATCTGTTTGAGGTTCTCTGTGTGCAGCCAGTTTTCCTGCAGACTGTTGGCTCTACATTGCCATGTGGTTAATGTAATTCCAAGTTACATCTATCTTGCTGCTGTCACCTCAAGCAAATACCAGGGTCGATTCTGTTGCCCAGGCAAGAAATGAAATCTAACTAGGAAAGAGCCCTGAAGGTGCATCAGCTCTAGTTTTGACCAAAAACTTTTTTTCAGATTTTGTTCCCTAACACTGAAAATCAGAAGAAAGCCTTTGCTTTGAACGAGAGAGTTTTGAATTTCGGAGAAGCTGAAATTCAGATCAGCATATTATTTGCTATAGATAAAAATGCATAAGAAGAAAGGCCGCATTTAGGAAGACTGAACTTCTAATACACACACTGGCACACATCACCTTTCTGTTTAAATATTTTTTCTTTCTTGCAAATTGGTACCATTTCTGGCCACTAATTTCCACAGCAAACGGAAAACTACTTTTTTTTCTGGTTATAGTGAGTTGTTGAGCCTGCCTGTTTTTGACTCTGTGGATCTGCAGCAAAGGGCTATTATCTTCCAGGAGAGGAACGGTTACTCTTTGAAAGGAAAAAGGGGATCATAAAAGAAAATAGAGCTATGGTCTGTAGCAGGGGTCTCCAAATTTGGCAACTTTAAGACTTGTGGACTTTAGCTCTAGGAATTCCTCAGCCACCAATGCTGGTTGGGGAATTTTAGATGTTGAAATCCACAAGTCTTAAAGTTGCCACGTTTGGAGGGCCCTGGTCTTAAGGACTCACTGTATGAAAACATGGCAGTGCACTGAATGGAGCATTTTTGTGTTTCCTTGGGATTGTTAATGGTCAGGCAGTTTCTTTGCCATTCCAAATAGAGGGCTTGGCTGGAAACATCTATGCTGCCATGGGTTGGTTGCTCCTGCATTTCTAAAATAACCAGCATGGAATAAGATGCTTTATAATCAAACCTGAATTTTTTTTTAAACAAATGCAAATGATTGTTTAAATGGAGCTTAGCCTGCATCAATGCAGAGCAGCATGATTACATATTTTTTCATCATGTTTAATTAAACGAGCACTTAAGCTTTGCAAAATAAATACGTGCCAAATATTAATACGTCTGCAGTTGATTGGAGGATGGGAAGAGTAAGATACAGCTTACTTCTTAGTGAGTAACGAGGATAGGTGTTGTATCCATTGAACACCTTGATTCAAGGGGCATAATAATAATAATAATAATAATAATAATAATAATAATAATAATGATGATGATGATGATGATGATGATGATGATGATGATGATGATGATGACAAAGTTTGAAGGGACCTTGGAGGTCATCTAGTCCAACCCCCTGCTCAGGCAGGAAACCCTATACCATTTTGGACAAATGGCTGTCCAGTTTCTTCTTAAAAACTTCCAGTGTTGGCACGTTCACTGCTTCTGGAGGCAGGTTGTTCCACTGGTTAATTGTTCTAACTGTCAGGAAGTTTCTCCTTAGTTCTAGGTTGCTTCTCTCTTTGGTTAGTTTCCACCCGTTGCTTCTTGTCCTGCCTTGAAACTTATTTTGGTAGAGTTAAAAAATCAGAGGAAATGATCAGACTGTCTCCTTTTCTCCTGAAGACAATGAATTTTAGCAGTTTCTGATAGCAAGAATCTATTAAAGATGGTGCACCCAGCTTGCAACATGCAAATGTTTGAAACCTGTTCTGAGAATACTGAGAATTTGGAGAGCATGCCATGGGCTCCGTTACAACTTAGTTGCCAAAAGAACTTTACTGAATCATGATGCGGTTGTCATAGGCATGCCTGGGTAATTCTGACAGTTCCATTTCCCTAAAGCTAAAGTGTTGATGTTGTTCACTGCCACATTCTTTGTCTATCACCCACCTCCAATTGCTCTCTACTATCGTAGCTTAGCTTTTTCATTTTTGTAGGCTCTTCTAAACACAGCAGTGAATTTCCATAGTGTTTATATTTTAAAACCATGTGTCCACTAGTACCTTAATAGCATAGTCTAACTAGAGGTTACCCAGCCTTTACTCAATATTTCTCTGTTGGCTCAATGATGGTTAGAACACTCTAGAGCAGGGATAGGCAACTTTGGCTCTTTTATGACTCGTGGACTTCAATTTCCAGAATTCACGAGTCATAAAAGAGCCAAGGTTGCCTATCCCTGCTCTAGAAGCTCACTTCTATAGCCTGTAGAAAATCTCTAGAAGCTCTAGAAGTGCTGAATCCTCACTATGGATGCTGAGGGTTTTAGCTGGGATAAAGAAGCATTCTTCAAAAATAAAGATGTTAGAGGCTGATGCTTGCTTTTTGTCTGCCAAATACCTCCCTCTTTTTTTAATTGAAAACATATTTTTTAAAATTAAATCAAGAAGGACAGGGGTCTGGTTGGAAAGTATTTCTGGTCATCCTGTCCTCCTGGGTTTCTTTGACTTGCCACAATTTCCCCAAAGATTTTTGGTCACTTGCAAGAATCTATTGCTAATTAGCTTTGGGATAAACTTCAAGAATCCTTTGAAATCCCTCAGCATTATAGCATGTGCTGTAGTCAGTGATATTATCTTTATTTGCTGGATCTCTTCCATACTTTCCAAGGAGAAGAGAATGGAACTAGTTTTAGAAATCCAGCGACTAAAGATACATTATCTGAAAGTCTACTATTAGGCAATGGTGTCCTAAGCCACTAGTGGAAACTAGTGGCCATTGAATGGGAACTCAGAAGTGCTATTGGGCTCCCCCCTTCCAATTTAGTTTCCTTAACAGAGAAGCAGCATGAACTGGAAGGCAAGCAAATTGTTTGTCATCGAGCCATGTTGTAAGCATGCCAGTAAAAAGCAATTTTTTTAAAA
>NW_015386128.1:327090-367173 GCF_001527695.2 Protobothrops mucrosquamatus
TTTTTTTTTTTTTTTTGCACACGGCGGTGGAGGCCTAAAGCGAAAAGGTTTTATAAAACCCAGCTGAAGGCCTAGGATTGGGGCGACGGCGCGCGTGCCCACAGAGAGGGCTCTGAGTGCCGCCTCTGGCACCCGTGCCATAGGTTCGCCACCACTGCTCTAGACGGTTCTTTAGAGAGGAATGAGTGGCTGGGATTTTCTCTTGCTTTGGAAGCATCCAAGTAGTGTTAAGTGAACTCATATTCACATAGCTGAAAGGCTGACCACCTCTGATCAAAAAAACTTAAGATGTGATGGATTCTGTTTTCCAAAATTAGTTTGGTTTAAGTAGAATCCAGATTTTAAAAATAAATTGCCATTTCTACAGAATTCGCCCCCATCTTTCAATAATGGGAAGCTAAAATGAAATAAACACACTTAGCAACTAGGGGGTATAAATGTAACTTTATTTTAAAATTTCCAAGACAATAAGTCCATAATCAGTTCTTCTAAGTGAAAGAACATTCAGAGACTGTAATTACAGCACACATATACTTATTTGGTGATAAGCATGATTGAAAAACATGCACAGAACTTAACTACTGAATGGACTAAACTTCAGATCAGGCAAAGGAAGCAGAGATCTGAACAATTAATTACATACTGTTTGTTGTTAAAGACAAGTTAATTGTTTAATATGATGAAACATTTGAAAAATGAATGCTAAGACTGCATAATAACTTGGAATGAATACATTTATTAGCTTTCTGATGTTTGGTAGATTGAAAATGTTTTCCTGAAATGAACGCAATGGACAAAAATCAGCAGGAAAAAATAAGCAGATTCAACAAGAGGTTTAGGCAGTAAGAAATATCTGCTAGGCTAAATTTCTACTGGAATTAACTGTATTTAACAGGAGATATTATAGTTCTGTTGCCCATCAAAATGGACATTTTGTTTTAAAAGGCCTCCCCCCTTAAAAAAAAAAGTTTGAGATGCTTAAAAGCTGCTTACTCATCTGAACCCCACTCTCCCTCCTTCCTTTTCACTTGACCCTCATCATTTTTCTTCTGTCAGTTTGGTCCATGTTGATAAAATGGTCGCTTGTAAGAATGAGTCTAGTCATTATGAACTTAATATTCTTAAAGGAATTAAGGATATATCTGACAGTGCACAGCGTTCATTCTTGCTTTGGACACATGAGGTTGTCAGTACTCCTGTGGGATTTCCAAGTTCAAACTGATAATGTCTTGACTCATAAACACGCCAGGTTGAACTGTGGTTGGAAAAAAATGTAGATAATTGATGTGGGAACACTGGGGGGACAGTAGAATAGATGACCAAGAATTGGAGAAGATCAGAAAATACCAACAACTGAAAATCAAAGTTGAAAGATTATGGCATGATGGTCCCAGTGCTTATTGACACACTGGATACCATACAAAAACATCTTGGATGGCACTTATAAAATCTGCTCATTGACAAAATTTCCATCTGTCAATTGCAAAAGCCTACACTGCTTGGATCTGCACAAATACTGCACCAATACAATTATGACATCCTAGGTCTTGGGAAGAACTCAAAGCATATGAAGAGCTGACCTCACATTGTCATGAACAGATAATTCCTAAGCTGAGTGTTTAAGTTGATGATAGGCTTGATTACACAGATGTCATATTCCATCTGGTCTTCTGCATTTTCAGAATATTGCAATGTTTAACAAATGGTCACATATTTTGTTATATTTTGCCATTGCCAGCGGTAGCACTGGCAGCATCTATACCAGCTGCATAGCCAGTTTTTTTTTGGCTGAATGCAATGCCCTCTAGTTTATACACAGTAAAGAGATTGATTTCACAACTGAACATATTCGCAAAGTGTGTGTATGTGAAGTGGGTAGGGAGCAGAGGAATGTTTTCTATGACAAATAGCCTTGAATGGATTCCCCCCCTGTTTTTTCTAATAACGGTGTCACTGTTGAATAACTCCAATTTCCCTGGAGTAAATAGGATGAGACTGCAATCAAAATATAGATTTTTTTTAAAAAAAAATGTTATATCGTTTTTCTCTGAGGAACAAGATTTATATTCAAAACATGGCTGGGAATTGAGAAACCAATTGGTTAATAAATCTTTCCAGCGCCCACTAGTTTTGCCCTTCCATCATTCTGGTGTGGTGTGGGTCCCTTCTGGTAATAATTTATTCAGCCACGAAGATGTGGTATTTTTTCATGCTTCTGCATGCTTAATCAGGAAGAACTCTGACTGCTTTTATTGAGGCAAGAGCACGCAAGCAAGGAATTGTTGCCTTTTTCAGACAGATGCTGGGATAAATTATTATGGTTTGTGCATACTAGGTTCAAATGGAAAAAGGAATAGAGGAGTGGAAAGTGGTAGGTAATTCACTCAAAACAGATCAGCACTTCTCTAGGGAAGGTAAGCATAGAAAGGACAGACGTGACCCTATAATTAAAGTTTTGTTTCTGAAGATGCATGTAAAAAGGAGGCAGCATCCTGTTGTGGCTGCTCTCTTGGCTTTTTTTGACCTCCCCCTCCCAGAGACATTCCTTAACCTATTTGTATTTCTCCTTGGTACAGATAATCCTCAATTTATGACCATATTGAGCCTGGAATTTGATTGTAATTCATGGCTGCCATTAAGTGCAACATCACATGATCTGACTTGAGTTTATAATCGGTTTTATGATGCTAGCTAAGCACGTCACCGTGATTGTTAAGTGGACCACGTGGGGTTGTTAAGTGAATCCATTATATCCAATGGTCCATTTTTGCCATTTTCTGCCAGAAAAACGGGGGAAAATGTCATAAATCATTGTCACGTGAACATGGGATACTGCAACTTGTAAATGTGAACCACTTCCAGGTGCCCCAGTGCCTTCTTCTGATTGTGTGTGGTGTGCGGAGGAGGCAGTCATAACTTTGAGAACAGTTCCTAAATAACTATTTTTGTGTCCATCGTAACTTTGAAAGGTTGTTAAGTGACTGGTTGTTAAGCAAAGACAACCTGTGTCTCAAAGCCCTGGAAGTAAGAGACAAATAAACAACAAAAGATTGCAATGTATCAAAATGTAAAAGAGAATTTGTTGCTCAAAGAAAAGTGTGAGATTTATTGTGGAGACTCTGAAAATGGGTCCTGCTTCTGGGATGGTGCCATAAGGCCTAGGCCAAGGGTGGGGAAACTTGGCTCTTTTATGACTTGTGGACTTCAATACCCAGAATTCTTGAACCAGCCATGCTGACTCAGGAATTCTGGGAGTTGAAGTCCACAAGTCATAAAAGAGCCAAAGTTCCCCACCCCTGGCCTAGGGATATTTAGAAGTGTAGCAACCTGCCCTGTTTCCCCAATATGATCTCTGGAGCTCTAGAAAAGATAAGTGTACGATTTGTGACGGGGGTGGGGGTTAGGTGGAGGGGATGGGAACTGGTGGGTGAGAAGCAGGCCCAAGACTGGGGACCCTAATAGGCAGAAAGGGGGGAAGGTAGTGAGAGGTCCTGCTGCAGCATCCCTGTGGCCGGTCATAAGGACGAATCCGCCCGAATTTTATGTATGTCACTGTGGGGGTGCTAGAGTGGCCATATTTTACTATCAGGTTGTAAGTTAGCTTTTGGATGGGTCTGTTGTAACTTTGAATGGTCACTAAGTAACTGGTTATAAGTAGAGGACTACATCTCTGGGAGGTAGACTTAAAAAAAATCTTCTGCTATTCTTTTTACAGAGAAGAATGTCAAATTTAGCATTAGCTTCATTTGCAGAAACATGTGCTATTTATCCCATCAGTGCCAGCATCGCATGGTGGATAGTTTTCTGAGACAGCTAGTTGCAATTTAATTTGAGTTTCAAGCATTGGAGCTGTTAGGTTCAATGATATTGTCGTGTTGGAAACTGAGAAAAAAGAAAGGGGAAAAAAAGCGTTATATTTCCAGGAGAGAGTTAAGAAAGCTAAAACGAATCCCAGTATTCACTCTGTAGAAACAGAACTGGCAGTAGATTTTGCTGTTGTCTGGGGAGATTAGGTCTGGCTGCTTAGTAGCCAGCTATAATTTCTTTTTTGATCTATGGGGCTAGAGAAAAAGCTGCTGCAGCAAGAAATGATAACAAATAATAAGGAGTTTCAAAACAGCCCTTCTCAGCTTCCAGAGGAATGGACCTGAATGCCCAGAATTTCCCAGGTAGAATGTCTGAGCCTGAGAATTCTGGGAGTTGAAGTCCCAAGTTTGAAAAGTCTTCTCCTTGGAATTAAGGAGAAACTTCCTGACAGTGAGGACAATCAACCAGTAGAACAGCTTACCCCCAGAAATCGTGGGTGCTCCATCACTGGAGATTTTTAAGAAGAGACTAGACCAGTGGTTCTCAACCTGTGGGTTGGGACCCCATTTGGGGTTGATCGACCATTTCACGGGGGTCGCCAAGCAAGGCTGTCCGCCATTTTTTTGCCCATTTTTTCCCCTTTTCCGGGGGGGTGCCTTACCTCCCTTGGGCTGGGCCACCTGGTGGTCGGCCTGCTCCGTCTCTGCCGCTTGCCAGCTACGCCTCGGCCGGCGCAGGGGGCGGAACCACGCATGCGCAGCCCTCCCAGGCAGGGAAAGTCCTTGACTTACGACCGGTTGGGTAGTCCTCGACTTACGACCGGTTGGGTCGTCCTCGACTTACGACCGGTTTAGTCCTCGACTTACGACCGGTTTAGTCCTCGACTTACGACCGGTTGGGGTCGCGGCATTAAAAAGGTTGAGAACCACTGGACTAGACATTCACCTGTCTGAGATGGTATAGGTTCTCCTGCTTGAGCAGAAGGCCTCCAAGGTCCCTTCCAGCTTCTATTCTATTCACTTTCTCCAAAAGCTCAACCTTCGTGATAATGTATAGATCTATGCCAGTGTTTCTCAATCTCAGCCACTTAGCAAGGCTGGCTGGGAAGTTCTGGGAGTTGGACCACACATCTTAAAGCTGCTAAGGTGGAGAAGCGCTGATCTATGCCTTAAAGTTAAAATATAAATTTGCACAGGGCAGCCATCAACTCTCCTACTTCCTTGCATGTCTGTCATTTTAATAAGCAGAAGAGGAGAACTCCCTGGAAAACACTGATAGATATGAAAAAAAGGCAGGCCATACACTATCACAAGAATCACAAGAAACTTCCAAATTTATTTCTCAGTACTTGTTTGGAAGGATTTCTTTGTCTTAAATTGTCTTTGACAAAGTTTATTGCATCCAAAGCATGTTGGAGAATGTGACAACCACTTTATTGGGCAAGCCAAATCTTCATGCTTTTTTCAGAAAGCAGAATTTAATTTCTTATTGATCAATGTCACACATGCCAATTGTCTGAAAAAAAAAGATGTAATAAACATTAAGTTTTCCTCTAAATTCATTGTGGGACACAACATATCAGAAATGAAAATAAATAGAATTAATTATAACAATACAAACAGAATTATGCCCATTACAGACCTTCCCAAAGAGAGAGAAAATGAATATACATCTACCTTTTTGAACTTCAGCTTGTACAGTCACAGTATATTTATTAAAACTCTGTGTGTCTAGCTTGTTTGAGTTCTCAGGATTATAATTTAAGACACAGCATATCAAGCAGCACCTGTGAATTGTTCTCTTTTTATACAGCGAGCAAAACAACACAAGCATTTTGATTCAATTCTAAGCAATATTTCTTTACAAATTCCTCCTCTTGGCCCAGATAACATCTGCAATAAATCCAATAGCAGCAGGTTGAGTTAGAAGTGACTGCCCAGGCATTTGAGAATGTATTCTTTCTCTACTGGGAAAGTAAGGCTTCCTGCATCTATGTTGGTAGTTTAGAGCAAAGGTTCCCACCCCCCAGTCCGTAGACTGGCACCGGACCACGGCATGCCACAATCCGGTCCGCACAAACAAGCAAAGCCCCATCTGCGGGATGCAGGCAGTACATGAAACCACGCCCCCTCTAGTCCACGGAAAAACCTCTCTCCACAGAACTGGTCCCTGGTGCTCAAAAGGTTGGGGACCTCTGGTCAAGAGAGTTAGCTAAAGATAGTATGAGTATTGTTACTCCAATATTCTACTCCCCACTTAAAGATAAGCATAGGATATTTATCCCAGTTGGCTTTTCTTCCATATCTCTCTGGGTGGCAGCTGCTCTCTCACATCTGTTAGGATGTGCACTTCCCCATTCTTTTCTGTCTCCCCACCACAAAGACCATCTGCACATGGTAGAATTTCCTCCAGAAGGCTCCACTTTTTCTTTAGTGCTCTTGTCCATATTCAGTCTGTTCCACTTCTCTGAACTCTTCTTAGGCCAGGAACAAACTTTCAACAGCCAACAATATCCAAGTTTGGCTCTGTCTACCCATCATTTCCCCTTTGTCCCTCTTCTTCTTTTTTCCTCCTGATGTCACCATCAGTCTCCTTCTTGCCTGCTGAGCAGTAGTTCCCCTTTCCAATGGGAAAGTACATTATATTATCTACTCTCAGCTACAAAAAATAAAATAAAATTCCAGTACAGTATCTGAGTATGTACATGACAGTATGCTAAAGAGGCATAGGTGACTATGGATTGATTGCTTGAGTGCTTGATTGATTGACTGATTGATTATCTACTATCAAGTGGGTGTCAATTCTTAGCAACCAAATAGATTTCTTCCCCAAGACAATCTGTCCTTGTCCTTTAGGTCTTACAACAGGGCATCCATTAACAATATAACTGTGTCCATCCACCTTACTACTGATTGTTCCCTTCTTTTCTTTCCCTTCATATTTCCCAGCATTTCAGCCTTCTCAAGACAGCTTGGTCTTCATATAATGTATCTGAAGTAGGATGGCCCATCATGTCTCAAGTGAGAACTCTGATTGACTATTGACTGGCTCAATCTGACAGAAAAAAGGGATGAAGCCAAATTATTATCAAAAAATACCAAGAAAATGTATTCCATAATTCTTCCATCCAACACTTCATACTTATTCCCTCCTTAGGGGCAACTACTGCTGCTGGACCAACACAAGTCATTTCATTTTATTAATGTGAAGCATCAGAACGTGCCCTTAAAAAAGGAGTAATTCTGAAGTGTTTTGAGCAACCAGCATTACTCTGAATAAGTTATTGTCTTCTCATGCTTCTTGACTTTGTGACTCAAGTTTTGGCTCTCCCTTTCAGTTTGGCCCATGCATAAACACTGCCTATAGTTTTTAAAAGAATGCTGCTGAAATTAACAGAGGGATAGAATCAAGATCACGTGAAGTGTTAATACCACTTCACAATGCCTTGGTAAGGCCACACTTGGAATACTGCATCCAGTTTTGGTCACCGCGATATAAAAAAGATGTTGAGACTCTAGAAAGAGTACAGAGAAGAGCAACAAAGATGATTAGGGGACTGGAGGTTAAAACATATAAGGAACGGTTGCTGGAATTGGGTATGTCTAATTTAATGAAGAGAAGGACGAGGGGAGACATGATAGCAGTGTTCCAATATCTCAGGGGCTGCCACAAAGAAGAGGGAGTCAAGCTATTCTCCAAAGCAACTGAAGGCAGGATAAGAAGCAACGGATGGAAACTAACCAAAGAGAGAAGCAATCTAGAACTAAGGAGAAACTTCCTGACAGTTAGAACAATTAAGCAGTGGAACAACCTGCCTCCAGAAGCGGTGAATGCTCCAACACTGGATGTTTTTAAGAAGAGACTGGACAGCCATTTGTCCAAAATGGTATAGGGTTTTCTGCCTGAGCAGGGGGTTGGACTAGATGACCTCCCAGGTCCCTTCCAACTTTACTACTACTACTACTACTACTACTACTACTACTACTACTACTACTACTACTACTACTATTATTATTATTATTATTATTATTATTATTATTATTATTATTATTATTATTAAATATTCAAGAATGGGAGCCTTACTAGCATAGCCATGTGAAACAGCATCATGGATCTGTTGTTTCTCTGCTTAAGCTCAAGGGTAAAGGCTAATTGATCTGTCAGGAAAGGAAGCTCAAAATGGTTTCACAAAGTTTTGCAATTGGAACAGAATCACTAGCATAATTTGAAAACAGAACAGTTTGACTTCCCCCAGAAACTTGAAAAAAAGGAAGGCATATGTTACTTTTTCAACACCAGGTCTACTTCACTCCTCCAGAATAGTCTAAAAATGGTGCAAGAGTTATTATCTTTAGTTTGTGCTTCATGTGGGCCCCTTATTGTCCTTCCCTTTCCCAAAAGCATTCTAAGGGAAAGGATTCTCCCTTTTTTGCTACTTAAGATGAGGCTCAGATTCTTCTTGTGACTTCTGGACTAAGGTCAAAGAATGGTTGGAAGAAATACTAGAGCGAGTGGTAGAGTTAAAACCAGAATTTTTCCTATTAGGTATAACAACGCAGAAGTATGACAAAGGCATACTCTATTTGATGCTACACCTCCTAACGGCTTCCAGATTGGTTTATGCTCAAAACTGGAGAAATAAGGGAACTCCAACGGAAGAAGAAATCCTGTATAAAAATGTATCATGTGCAGAGATGGACAGGCTTACAATGGCTATGAAAGATAAGACAGAACTGGAATATTTCGAAATCTGGGACAAATTTTACCGCTGGTATGAATCAAGGAGAACCGCTCGGATCTTAAGCTAACGATAGGATTGAAACATACATATAATTGTTTTCTGAGATTTTCGCGGGTGTTTGTACGTAGGTCTTTAGTTATTCGGGTTTTCTCCCGCGTAGCATTAGAAGTGTCTACGTGGGAGAAAACCCGAATAACTAAAGACATACATATAATTGTACATATAATTGTATATATAATTGTATTGTGTAGAAGAATGAGGTTTATATAGAGGTTAAGGATGATGTATTAAGTTTTTGTATCACGAGAAACAAATTGTTAGGAATATTTACTTTGGAATGCCACGTATGTCCATTTTTGTTTTAATTGTATTATAAATAAAAAACTTTTTTAAAAAAAAGATGAGGCTCAGATTCTTGAAACATGGTACGTGGCCCCTTTTTGAACTGGGATGAGGAACACTGAGTGTCATCAACATTGTTCTTTGAGAGGAAACTCGGAAAGAATTCCAGAGAACATCCATTCCAATTCAAGTATTGAATTGATTTAGCCAAAAATATCAAAATTTTGGAAGAAATTAAATCATAACTGTTTTTGCAATTAGTTGTAATGAATCATTTGGTGGTGCTCAACCACTTGTTTATGTGAGACATGCTGTATAGTTAGATAAAATGAAAGAAGAAATTCTGCTTTTGTGAGCCCTGAAAGCAATTATTGAAAGTGATACCTTTGGAGCTGTGTCAAAACAATCAGAAGTAAAATAAATGGGTTGGGGATTCAACTGATAAATAGTCTATTAATGCTGGATTCATAGTTCAGGATTTTGGGGGAGGGGCAGGAAATCTTTACATATTTTGGAAATTTAATGTGTTACTAATCACACACCTGCTTGCGAAGCTCTCCCAGCAGGCAACAAAAAGACCTCAATCTCATTATCAATTTAGTTAATTACATGAAAAACAGTGCATTATTTGCTGTTGTTTGGGGAGGTTTGGGAACTGTTCATAAAATGTTGCTGTTCCACATTAATTTCAATGACTGTCAAAGGGAAATAAGCTTGGATGGATTTGTGAGCTGAAGGAAGTTGTCCTATTTTTAGAATAATATGGAAAACAGACTATGTGAAGCTTTAAAAAAAAAGTAGCTTTCAAATGAGATTGGTATATCTGGCAGATATATAAAACTCCTAGAACACCCAAATCTGAAGCTTCAGGACAAAAACATCACTATCATTGCTCATCATAGCATAGTTCAAATATATCTAGTCAACATCAGCTATGAATATAGCAAGTTTGGGTTAAATGTGTCTATTTTCTCTTGCTGATGAAACTTTCAAATACATGGTTCTTGAAAATGCCCTTGAGGGGGAAAAAAGAATTGAACTTTATCTAGGCGGCTATAGAATGATTTCAAGTGATATTTCTCAGATGTCATGGCTGAAGATTTCATTTTATTTATGTATTTAAATAATTTATATGACTTCCCATCTCATAACAGTGACTTTGGGTGATGTACAAAGATTAAGACCCAACAATTATAACAATTACCCATGTTATCCCAAGTAATGACACCTTCCATTCATTAAACACTTTGTCCTCTACTATAGGGCTGGCTTAATAGCAATAGTAATAGCATTTAGACTTATATACTGCCCCATAGTGCCTTACAGCATTCTCTGGGTGGTTTACAATGTAATATTATTTGCATGTGGCCCCCAACAATCTGGGCCCTCATTTTACCAACCTCAGAAGGAAGGAAGGCTGAGTCAACCTTGAGCCCCATCAGGATCGAACTCCAAGCTGTGGGCAGAATTTTGCCTGCAATACTGCATTCTAACCACTGCGCCACCAGTTAACCCGTTGGCCTGAACACTTGGAAAAACAGCCAGGTCTTCACATCCTTACAGAAGCCCAATAGTGTTAAGGCCATTTGCCTTTCTGGGGGATTGCTGTTTCCACCAGGCAGGCACTTGTACAGAAACGGTGTGGCATTTAATAGATTGTGAGTTTTGTACAACAGTGGAAAACTCAATATATGGAAGTTGTGGTTTATCATTAGGTGATTTTTTAAAAAGGGTCTTGACCTTTTATGAAGAGCTTAATTGTTTTTTTGAGAGGACACTGCAGAGGGGTCGTTGAGGCATTTCCTGTGGTCCCTTACAAATCCACACTTTGAAAATTCTAGGAAATAGTGTAAGTTTGATGTAAATTTGAAGCATTTTTCTAAGATTTACAAATGTTTTGTTTTTAATTACAATATATCATTCGTTTGAAAATTTTGTGGTAAATTATTGAAGGAGACAGTTATGAAGGGGGCATAATATGTTTATTAAAAAGGGGCACGGATTCCAAAAGATTGAGAAATAGTATTGTAACTATAATTAGTATGTGGACAGGAAACATTTTCTGTCTAGGAGACATTTTAGGGGCCAAAGACAAAACTACATATTTTTTTAGTTCAGTTTTCAGAGGTGGGTTGCAAGGTGGGGCCATTTTATAGGTCATCCTTGAAGCTATCTGATATTTGACAGACTCTGATGTAATCTCAAGGCAATCTGGAATCAAGGATTGAAGGTAGGGATGGATGTGTGCAGCCCATGAGTTGCTCAAACCTAGACTTGTATGAGCTGAACAAAAACATATATATGCACACATACAAATGTCAACGATTGGCAATAAGCTGCTGTGACTTCTGTATCAACAACTTAGCATTGAATTCCCAGTAGAGCAGGGATGTCCAGCCTTGGCAACTTTAAGACTTGTGGACTTCAACTCCCAGAATTCCCCAGCTATCCATGCTGTGGTAGACACTTAGCGTGTATTTGGTGAGATTTGTTTCATCTCAAAAGACTACTTGTCCAGCAAATTCAATTCAACCTTTAGCCCACCATTAGTATGTCAGGACAGATCCAAGCTTCTGGTTCATTGTACTGCAAGCACAAACCATCAACTATTTTTGAGAGGCAGGAATTGATATCAATGCTGCCATTGAGAAAACAGTGTGATTGTCTCTGGAGACTTTTGAGCAGTTTGTGCTGGAATTGAGGAGTGCACAAAAGAGCCAAATGTATTTGTCACTTGGAATCATTATTTGCGAAATAACTGCTGATACCTTCTATTGACTTCTGAGATTAGTGAGCTCACTAGAAGTATCAGTCCTAGTACAGAAAAAAAAATGGATTGATTCATGTTAAATGGCCTAAACTCAGTTCATTCAAACAGCTCAATCTTGTCATCTTGTCATCTTCCTAGCTACTCATTTCTAAGTAAAAAAAAAAAAATCTGTCTGCTGGAAATACCTCATAACATTCAGTGTGAAACCCAGTGGGGCCTGTGCTAAGGTTTAGAGTTTGTGAAAACAAATGTTTCTGATGTTTGCAGAAAGCTCAACGTTATCTGAGTACCTTCAGTAGATTACACATGTACATTTAAGGATGGTATCATTGCAGCGATACTCCTCATCCAACAAGGTTTGTGACTTGTGTGTCTGTGTGCTTTGGAATCAGTTTTGACTCTGACTGTCTGGACAAGTCCCTGCAATTTTCTTGGGAATATTTGTAGGAACTGTAGTCCAAAATGTTTGGAGGGTACCAGTTTGGGAAAGACTGATCTTTGCAATTTACTGGTAAATATCCCATGATGATGATGGTGATGGTGGATTCATCTCTACTACTGCCATTGTTATTACTGCCATTTATGTCTCCTATTGACAATTAATCTTTTTTTTAGATTTACTGCCACCTTCAACACATACCAAGATTCTGACATTTCCTGTACATATTACATATATTTATTTATGCTATACGGGAAATGGAGCCTAGGATGCACTGTGCTATATTTACTATTCTCATCTGGCAACAGTAGCCCAGGAGTAAGCAAGAACAGCAGGTCCATTGTGCTGTCACTCTCCCCTTTCTCCTGATATTGCTAATCTTTCGTTTTGAAACAACTGCAAAAGTTGCAAAGATGGGGACAGAAATTGTTGTCTTAGTACACGGTGATATATGGTCACTAGATAGCAAGGATATGTCCAGAAATAAATACACATTATTAAAAAAAAAACCACCAAAGCCAAATTTATTTACAAATGCAGATATGTGATTTTTTTAAATCACTAGATGATTCTGTCAAGACCCTGATAGGCAACATATTTTATTAAGGGCCACAAGCTTTGGTGAGGCATAGCTCATTTCATCTGCTGTAGCTCATCAGGCAGCTGTAGTTCATAAAAACGTATATAATAGTTATCAGACTTTGGGCTACCATGGACTAACATGGCTCTCCTCTCCCTTGCCTAGATGGCTCTGTGGACCCTAAATTGTTTTTCTCTCCTATATTAAACCAGAAAGAAAATTCAGCCATTTTCAACATTTGCGGCTATTGAGAATAGACTTAAGAGTTCATCTGTCCTAATAAATATTGCTGAAAGACCTTGGACAGTGGTGGCGAACCTATGGCATGCATGCTAGAGGCGGCACTCAGAGCCTTCTCTGTGGGCACGCACACCGCAGTCACTAGCAGCTCGCACAGGTCCATTAGGCTGCCGCCACCCGGAACAGCAACCCCGCCCAGCACAAAGCAGGCAAAATGGCCGGCTAGCAAGCTCGAGTAGAGATGTTAGAGTATCAAGGTGGCCATGCCTACTTGGCCACACCCACCCAATCTGCTGTGACCACCCTGGCCACGCCCACCCAGTGGGCCACACACCCCACCCTCCCTGAGGGAAGCACAATGCTGATGCAGCCCTGGCACTTTGCAATAAATAAGTGGGTTTTGGGTGACGGTTTTGGCACTCGGTCTCTAAAAGGTTCGCCATCACTGACCTTGGAGGTTGAAAATGTGATACATTTACTTAAGTATATAAACATGCTAAAGGATGAATGGTGATGGAGATGGATGCTGGGAATTGTAGTTCAAATGCTGAGAAGGCAGCTACAGACCATGTCTATGGAGATTCTCAATGATCCGGGTCATGGTTGTCTCAAAAATGCTTTTTCAAAAGCAACCGCCCTATGTTTTTCTTTTTCCCTTGAGGAAGAAGGAGACATTTTGCTTCTCATCCAAGAAGCTTCATTAGTTCTGGCTGGATGGGTGGGGGGAATGGAAGGGCTAGTTCTCAGACAGATTAGTTCTGAGAATCCTTCCATTCCCCCTCTCGCCCACCATCCACTCAGAACTGATGAAGCTTCTTGGATGAGAAGTGAAATGTCTTCCTCAAGGGAAAAAACGTAGTCCAGTTGCCTTTTGAAAAAGCACGTTTGAGCTACAGACCATGTAAAATATGTTCAGGAGATGAAAGAGGGCAATAAGCAAGGGGAAAGAGTCCATGAGCAAAGAAGGAGGAAGGTTCCAACCTCAGCTTTTTCCCTGATTAAGGTTCCAACCTCAATTTTCCCTGATTAATGTTGCTGATTTACCATTGAATGATGTAAATTAACCAAAGCTTTTCCTCTTCTTTCGTAAGTTAGTTGGGTAGAGCCTGGTCACAGCCATCATTATTAGAGCATTTATGAAACTTCTTGGGGTGAAATCAGCAGGTTCTTGGACTTCTCCAAGGTGAGAAAGAGACAGCTACTAGAAAGCAAAAAAAAAAAAGTTATTTATTCAAGAAATAACACCCAAATAATTGCCTTAAGTCCTTATTATCTGGATATTTGTATGACCTTCATGTCAAGAGCTACTTTTGATTATGAAAAAAAAAATCTGTATAAATGATTTTGAATGCTTGGGCTATTTATGACTACTGACTTGTTTTTCGAGTAGGAATTACTATTATGCAGGAAATAATGTCAGAGTCAGACAGTTTGACAATTTGGTGGCAGTAAACATTCTAGGTAGCTTGATACATTTTTATAGGTCGATATAAAAGATTCCACAAATGACTATAATAGACAAACATGGTTGGCAAAAGAATTATCTTGTGTCTGTGCTGTGGTTGATGCGATAACGTTTCTGGAAAGTCTGACCTGACTCAATTTAGAATAACAACCCATATTTATTTAAGAATTTATCCAATCTTAGAATCTAAGTAAGCTCTCTTACACAAAATTGGTTCTCAGCACTGGAGAGGCACAAAATGCATCTATCTGATCTACCCCCAAACCACTCGCTTTATCCTGACATACCTGAAAAATCTGGAAGTTAATGATTGAAATTGAATGAAATGAAGTCACTCGTTATCCTTTTGCTCCTTCTGTTTCTGAAATCTGGACACCGGAGTGTTTTTCTCTCCTGTACCATATGTGCACCCAAACTATAGCAGCCAGCATAGTTAGAAAGATGGGTATTTTCAAGATGAGCAGGATTTGAGAATCAAGGCTTCTGGGTTGGTTTCTAAACAGAGAAATGTCCCACCATTTTATTTTGAATTGATCCTTATTATGACAAGTAAAATGAGTATAAATAAGCCACTCATTTATTTCACTTTTAATTTATATTGATCTTTCAGTACAAATGAGGTCCCATATTTGCTCTACCATTATCGACCATTATTTTGCTGTGTTTATTTTTCATCCAGGAGTAGAATTATTCTCCTGTATCCAAAATATTATTTTTTGTTTACATGTCACTTGCATCTGCATTCAGACTATGTAAAGAACCATCATCCTTTATGTAGATCTGCTTATAGTTTATGATCATTATTAGAAATTATGCTACATGTCTCACCATCTAATTCATATCATCTAAGTGGTTGTGGAAGTAGCTCTAAAGAGGAGCTAATGATCATGGTGCAGACAGGTTGAATGACTCTAGAAGTCAGATTTTGTTTAGTAGGTAAGATACCGAAAAACAATCCTGCCTCCAGATCAGGAAGAATCTTTCTTAGAGGATGAAGATAAAAAGATGAAAGGGGAATAAAGTAATTTTAGTCAATGGATCTAATCCATCAACTTGTACAAGTGGACATAAGTTGCATCTGGTCAGAACAGCTGTGAGCTGAACAAATAGGACATTGGGATCAGCCCTTTGCAAAGTCAGATCATCTACTTTTCCACATATGACATGTTTGCATCTTTGGTCTCTGTGAGGATGGAGGTTCAATCTCAGCTGCCTTATAGATCCAGTTGATTTTGGGCAGGGGTTTGAGGATTATTTTAGAGATTTGGTAAGCAGTTAAGTTCTGGAAATCTGAGTTAGTGGACGGGAATGCTCCTGTCTATCTTTGTGTGTCAATGCTGGAAGACAGCTTTATCTAAAAACCCACCCCATTGGTTTGGGGTGAGGCATCATTGATATGTGGCTGATACCCAGTTATAGATCTATAGCCCAAGCCACATTGGAGGTGCTCTTGAGGTCTTCTGGTAGTGATTGAAGGTTGTGAGGAACTGACTGGAATAAAACAGAATCTGGGTAATATGGAATTAGTCCAGAAATCAGTGGGCTCCTTGTAAGTGCCTAAGCTGGCTCTGGATAAAGATGCACTCTCCTTGAAAGAGCAGGCTTGTGGACAACTTGGTGGTTCCCTGGAGTCATGGCTCCTGTTTAATGACCAGATTGATGTTATGGCCATGGTTTGCCCAGACAAATGGCTGTCCAGTCTCTTCTTAAAACCTTCCAGTGTTGGAGCATTCATTTGAGCTACAGTCCTACTTGTGGTTCTTTCTTGAGCAGAGGCCTTAGTGGTGTCCTCATCACCCTGAGGTTGGACTACTGCATTCTCTTTGGAGCTGCTTATGAAAGCTATGCAAAAGCTTCAGCTGGTAGAAAATGCAGCTGCTCTTATTTTGACATTTGAGAGCTGCTTCTGCAGGGTGTACTTTTTCTGTGGGGACTGCACTGTCTGCAAATAGGTTTCCAAATATTATTCAAAGTGCTGGTGTTGACTTAGGAAGTTCACATCTTTTAATTCTTAGTTACTTACATTATCCTCTTCTTCAAACAGAAATATATCCTGTGTGTTCAGCTATGAAGGAGATGCTTCACATCCATCCACAAGGGGTGGAGGGAGAACCCAGAGTTAGGCTGTCGTAGTGGCTGATATAAAATAGCTTGCCACCAGATGGTCCCTACTCTATTAATTTTTAGGAATATGGCAAAAAGGCTTATTCTACTGGGTGTTTAGAACCTATGTGGCTATTTGGTTGGTGGTGATTTTTAATTTTATTTTTAATTTCAGTGTTTATTTTTGAGTTTGATTACAATGTTATAAAGTAGCATTTTGGAGTTTTATGGGGATGAATGGTGCTACTTTATTTGTATTTATGGACTGTGAACTGCACTGAGTATTGTGATTATATCTATTCTAACTACAGTATCTCTCTCTGTCTCTATCTATCTATCTATCTATCTATCTATCTATCTATCTATCTATCTATCTATCTATCTATCTATCTATCTATCTATCTATCTATCTATCTATCTAATCTATGCATATTCTAAAAATAAATAATAAATAATATGAAGTGAATGCAAAATTCCACAAAAGAAAAGGTGCCTAACAGAGAAAAATCAAGATGGGAGACTCTATACAAGTTTTAATTTGTAAATGTCAGAAACCTTTGGGCCAAAATGGAGAAGTAATGGAGCATGAAGCTAGGAACCTCCCCCCCCAGAAAGCATTACAAACATCTACTACAACAGAGATAATTAAAATTATAGAATAATTTTGGGACATAAATATTATAGAAGAGCATCTTTGGGAGAGGGTAGATTTGTCTGATAGATCAAAGAAGATGTAAAACCCCTATACAAATGGAGCAAACTCCTCCACAGAATTACCATGGGCTGTTCATAGCAGTTCTCAGATGACATTTTTGGGCTTAGTCTGTCTACTCCTTCAGCACCAACAAGGAAGTCAGGCTAATCTTCAGATAGAAAGTGAAATCAGAGGTATATCTAAAAAACAACTAATGATAAAATGGTGGACAGTTTCCATTACCTTCAAGTAGGTAGGAAAATGGATGGAGTTTATAGTTATGTCCCACCATCTAGACATACAATGTTTTTGGTTAATATAAGCAGGGCTTTTTTTCTCATAGAACGCCCAGAATGGAGTTCCGGCACCTTTTTTGGATGGAACCTTGTAGGTTAGGCAAGGCGGGTTGTATGACGTGTGTGAGTTCCGGCACCTTTTTTTTTCTAGAAAAAAAGCACTGAATATAAGCATCCTTTTAGCAGAACATACTACCTATGGAATTCTTGCCAGAAAGTGGCTTTTTCCTAATGTAACTTAGGCATGTGTTCTGTGCTGAATGCTCTAGAACAGAGGTGCCAAACTGCTGGCCTACGGGCCAGATGCATCATGGGAAGCTGCGCCCACCCCAGCTCCGGCAAGGGGAAAAAAGTCACACTACGTCACGACATGGTATGTGACACGGCGAGTTTGACACCCCTGCTCTAGAACATAGAACAATAGGGTTGGAAAGAACCTTGGAAGTCTTCTAGTCTAACCCCTTGCTCAAGCAGGAGACCCTATACCATTCCAGACAAACATTTTTAGTGATCCCTAATTTTAATAGAGTTCTTATATTTTCTGCTCTATTTCAGTGTTTCTTGGTTTTATGAAATATTTTAATTGACATGTTTTCTGGTATATTTTCTTGTGCATCAGCTGCTGGGCACCACAACTGGTGAGTGAAATTTAAAGATTCAGCAAAGCAATAAACAAATGCATGAAATATCATATTTTGGTAGAGTGGGAGGAACAAAGAAGATGTGCTAATTGTGGTCTCTGACATGCAGCTAGAGGAAAATTAATGAGTGCCTTTCATATGTTCTTAAATTTCCACATCTTTGCTTTTGGTTATGATGGCCAGATTGTCCAGAGATAATCAGGTTGCTGCTAAGCTACAGTATAGTTTGGCATTATGTTTTACTTAAGAAGTATCTACTGATAGACTGTCTGGAATTTTCCTTAGAATATCAAATATAAGCAAGTAATTAGAATACCTTTCAGGAGATAATGGAGATTCACTTGGCTCTACTGTTTTATATTCTTTATTTCTAGATGTAGGTATGGAAACATCATCTGTAAACAATAACATATTTTGTCAAATACTAATGCAGGAGATAAAAATGAAAGCGTTCGCATTTCCTGATTTATGTAGTTATTAAAAAGAGGTACCAAATTGAACTTGGGTTGTTTCAAATATTATGATGATAATAAAGACTGCTGTGTGCAATGTGCAGTTTAAGAAATATAGCACACAGTGATCCATGATGTGCTCTCTGTCTATGGCCAAATCTACAATAGGAAAGTCACATGTATTGTATTGTGCATCTAGGCTTTGAAAATACCTAGCCAATGGTCTACTATTTTAAAATATTTATGTATATTATATTATACATTACTATTCATTTACAAATGTCCCATTTGAAAGAGCAAAAATCACAGTAAAACAATTCTCTCCACAAAATCGTTAGAACGAAACTTTACTTCTTGTTGTTATAAAAGCAAGTTGGGAAGCAAGTCATCCTGAAGAAGTACAGTAGGTAGAGACAGCAACTAATAGGACCTAGGCAGTCTTTCATTTTATCTAAAGGGTACCTTTGAAGGATAGTTGTGTTGGGATATAAATTCTAGCCAAATTGTTTTTCAAGAAGACTGCACATGCTTTAATTATACAGATGGACAACGGGCTATGCCCCTAAATGCAGCTTCCAGAAGTAGTAGCATCCGGGATGTTGTGAGATGCTGTTTAGACATCTTTACATTATTTCTAAAAACTTAAGGAGGCTATAAGAGTGTTGTCTTTTAAAACGGAAACTGTAATCTAAGCAAAACCAATAATGAATAACTACAGGTAGCCCTTGACCTACGACTGCAATTGAGCCCAAAATTTCGGTTGCTGAGCAAGACATTTATTAAGTGAGTTTTGCTCCATTTTACGACCTTTCTTGGCACAGTCGTTAAATGCATCATTACAGTTGTTAAGCTAGTAACATGGTTGTTAAGTGGAACTGGCTTCCCACATTGACTTTGCTTGTCAGAAGGTTGCAAAAAGTGATCACATGATCCTGGGACACCGCAACCCACATAAATACATGCCAGTTGAAGTTTGATCCCCTGGCCATGGGGATGCTGCAGTGGTCGTAAGTTTGAAAAACGGTCATAAGTCACTTTTTTCAGTGCCGTTGTCACTTGGAATGGTCACTAAACAAATGACTGTAAGTCGAGGACTACCTGTACACAGTTCTGATGTTAGATAGAAACAACAGTGTGTCATCTTCCTATGGTTGCCTGATGACTCTCTTCCTAAAATAATAACTACAGCAAAAGGATACCTGTGGTAACGATTAGTTCCACCGGCTGCCAGATGTCATATTTTCTCTCCACACCACACAGGTAAGCCCCAGCATCGTTGTGAGTGAGGTTCTCCATGACCACACTGAATTCACGAAGTACACGGTTGTCTTTGATGGACATTCCATTCTGCTTCACCTCTTCCTCCGATCCTGTGGTTCGGATGGTGTGGTTACGAGAACAGAACCTAAATCTTTCTTCTTTGCACCAGTACTTGACAGCTTCTTCATCACCTCTTCTGTATTTGCAGCGGATAGTCGCTGAGCCACCATGGGGTGAAATCACTAATTTAGGATGCTCCAGCATCCAGCAAACTGAAAAAACAGTTACACCCAATTTTACTAAACATAAAAATAACACCAACCCCAATGCATCCAGAGTTCCACTTAAGTCTCTGTAGCCTGCATGAAATTAATTGGATTAAGAGGAAAAAATTCACTCGTCTTTCCTAAACATGTTGCCCTTCAGAAGGGTTCATCTTCAATTATCCCCAAGTTTAAGAAGGCTTGTGAACTATTACATTTGGTCCCAGATGCCTGAAGAACACCATGTGAGTCAAAGCTGAGTTACATAATCGCTTTTCTTAGAGTCCATCATGGATTTCCCTCAATTTGAAATGCAGCCTTCTATGAAATGAATCAGCCTCCCCAGTGTGTCCAGCAGACCTGGATCAAGTGCCTGCCTGCCATCCCTTTTCAGCAAGCAACGTTCATAGAGGTTAGCATCCATTTGAAAAAAAGTTGCAGAGCGATCAGCAAAAAGGGGGGTGAGAAATAAAAAAAAGAAATCAAAGACTGAGCAGGACAAATATTAACACCTTATTTCAAGAGTGAATGAAGCTTCTTTGAGAAGGAGATTTCACAGGCAGCCCTATTGCTGAGAAAATCAGGCCAGGAAAATGAAATGAAAAGAAGAGGAGGAATGAAAAGAAGAAGGAAGCTTTCAAGAACATGCATCCATGCTGTCCCACCCACATGGGAACTCTTCTAAAATCTTCTGTTTCGACATTGGAATGGAGCACAGTTTGTCCTTCCTCTTGTTTATATAACTATCTCTAATGAAGGCTTGTTAATGCACATTTTTCCTGTGAATGCATTACCATAGAACTAAGGAGAAACTTCCTGACAGTGAGAACAATTAACCAGTGGAACAACCTGCCTCCAGAAGCNTATTATTATTATTATTATTATTATTATTATTATTATTATTATTATTATTATTATTATTATTATTATTATTATTTTAATATGTTTATTTTAGACAAATGGATTTTTCACTAGAGAAAAGGCTGATATTCATTGTTGCCTTTCACACTGCAGGAGACTTTCTTTGGTCAATCTCATTTCATTAATCCACTCCTGTAGAACCCTTTTGCTGATTTTTATTAAGAATTTGGATTATTATAATAAAATCTAATATAAACTAAATTTAGAGAAAGAAAATAAAATAGAAAGACTAAAAAGGGACAATGGAAAAGGAAGAAATAAAAAAGAAAGAGCATATAGTAAAGAGAAAAGAAATATATAAAAATGTGACTTCTAATTTTCATTACAAGTTTAAACCAATGTAGTAAATCGCTTCATCCCATATCCCATCTCTTATCTCTACATAAATCCATAAAACATTTTTTCAGTCCCTTCATCAGCAAAAAAAATCCAAAAGAGTAGCCAAAAGTAACAATACATCTTATTTTTAACCTTGTCAAATAAGCCAACTTTATATTTCTTCCTTTTACAGTCTTAATCTTTAGTTGTTAGACATTGTCAAAGGATTTGATTTCTCTTCATTTCTTCTTTGTCCTATTACACAGACTTCTTGAAAAAAAATAGCTTGAGGCTATTTTCCCCCTTTTAAATATCCCATATCAGGCTTTAGGGTCAGAATGAATGGAAATAGGCTTTAAAAAGTTGCCAAACACAGGATGATAAAGAACAATATCACAAATTGAAGCATGAATATGAAACATCAACATCAGTTCAAAATAAAACGATTGCCTTTGACCCAACACAAACAAATTTGAGAAAGAATGGGTCTATATTACTTACTTAGAATGGTGTATAAATGACAATGCATTCTTTTTTTTAAAAAAAGAAAAAAAATCTGATATATTGCTTACCCACTGATTTTTCAATGTATTCTGAAACCAGCTACCATTAGATCAGTAGCCTAAAACATCGCCAGCCCTACTTTCATTCCTTGATGTAATTGTAGCCAAAAGCTAGTACATTTCTATCTCACGTTGTAATTTCTCTATTGCAATTCGACCGTGAAGCATAAATGGGTGTCCCTAGATTCTAATGTTCTATATTTGTATTTGTGACTTCCTTTCACAATTTTGTCATCTGCCAAAAGGACCAGAGAGAAATTGTGCTCCACATCACTGTCTAAACTGTCCAATGTGCATATATCTTTGTTGCAGGTAACTGAACCCAAATCTAATCTAATCCGCAGTTCTAATAGTTCTCACCATGGAATAAAGTCCAAATCAAGCCATAGAAAAGTTTCATTGTTCTTTGTTTAAGTAGGCAGCTTCTCTAAGTTGTTTCCAGAATCTTCTTTCACTTTCATCTCAAATCAGAGACTTGGAGTTTTTTTGTTTCTCAGACTGTATGTGGTATTCTGTTGAAATAACTAAGTTTCACCAGAGGAAGAGGTCAGATCTTGCTTAATTTTTTAAAAAGAAAACACATGATTATTAATCCTCAAATTGGCATATTTGTAAAGTAGAAACTGTAAATTCCTCCTCAGAATAGAAAATACTTTACAATTATTGATCAATGCAGTGGTCTTAGATCCTTCATATTACAAATATAGACATGGATAACACTGGGTTTGGGCATGTTTAACATTTCATTGCTGTAGTAGGTTTAATGTGTAATTTCCTGAGCTATAAAGATTGCAAGCACTAGTACTAATTGCTTCCAAAATGGAAATAGTAAATCACATCACCTCTCTACCAATGTGGTTCATGTGTCTTAAAGTGAATAAATGTGACAGAGTGTAATAAGGAGGTAGAGTCCCAGGTGGGGTGAAGTGCATTACAGAGGAGTAAATGACAACTCAGTTCAGACAGATGTCTATGGAGATTCTCAGTCATCCAGGTCATGGTTGTCCCAAAGGTGTTTTTTCAAGAGGCAGTTGGACTTTTTTGTTTTTCTTTGAAGACATTTTGCTTCTCATCCAAGAAGCTTCTTCAGCTCTGACTGGATGGTGGGGAATGGAAGGATTTATAAATTGCAAGGAATATAAATCCTTCCATTCCCCACCATCCAGTCAGAGCTGAAGAAACTTCTTGGATGAGAAGCAAAACGTCCTCAAAGAAAAACAAGAAAAAGCACCTTTGGGACTTCCAGCTGCAGTTGTTCCAGTAAGCTGTTAAGCAGATGGTGTTTCAATTAAGGAGCTTGGGGTGCCTCAGGGGGATGGGAGAGGCCCTGGCAGGCGTGCTGCGGGTTGCGCAAAGGTTGGAGAAATGCTGCACTGTGGTGCAAAGCCTCAGCTAACCCATCCCAATCCTGCACTGTGGCCCTTGTCAGTGGAAACCCCGGGGCTGGGCCTGAAGTAAAGGTCCAGATTCTTCAGCAGTCTCAACCAGCTGCTATTGCAGTCAGGCCTTGACTTCAGCTCCAATGCTGTGGCTGCCTCTGACAAATGCTGTCAACTTCTCAAACTCTTCTATTGCCCCACGCCACCTCAATCACAGCAACATTCATGCCCTGGGGCTGGGACTGAAGTAAAGGTCCAGATTCTTCAGCAGTCTCAACCAGCTACTATTGCCCTTGGACCTCAGCTTCAGTCCTGTGGGTCCAAGAAAGCCAAATCAAGTTCCTCCCTAGAGAGAAACTATCTTCCTGGAATATTGCCTCCTTGTTCTTTCAACACCCACCCCCCAATACTTGTAGTCCTGCCCTACCACCTCAAAATAACCTACTTGCCTCAGTGACTTCATTAGGCACATTTATATTTATATATGAGCTGTTGTCTTTATCTAATCAAATGCTTTGCTGCTGATCCATCACATGTACTCTAATTTGCGTAAATGTATAGAGAAGGACTGGGACTTCTCCCTCTTTAAGCCTATCTTTGCCTCCAGCACTGTCAATAAACCAACCAATTGTACTTCAGTGCAATGATTCCTGGTCAATTCAAATGTATCCCTGAGAAAATTCTCCTACATCCCAACCTCCTGAACAAATCCTTTGCTTTCTTTCAGTGCAAACATTATCTTCAGAAGAGGTTAGTCAGATTTGCTTTTTGTCACCACGGGCATATCTAGCTTCATCAAGAAGGTGGACTTAGTATACTTGCATTTTTATAGGTGCTTGATATCATATCCTTGCTCCCCTGATCATGTTGTTTGCCATCCCTTCCCTGTAGAAGAGCAGGCAGAGCTGGTGTGGTCAGAGTTAAATGCGTCATCAGTTTAGAGTCCTTGTGTTGCCACAAGAGATCAAAGTCCAGCCCCCGCGCCCCGAATTTTGTTGACTCTTATCTAATGACAATTTATTACTGTTAGTTGACTAGATTCTTGTGTATAGATTTGAATAAAATCTTCTATGCTGCAACTTTACAAATGATCTGGATTCTTTGCTCTTGACGTTCTCTCTCCCAAACAAGCTATTCTGTGAGTTATTGCTGTGTGAATGTTGGATGTGATATTGTATCTCAGGGCTTGGGAACTCTTCCTGTACCTTTAAAGCAGCTACAAATGCCTCCTCCCACCCTATAGCTATTGCTACGTCCTACTCAACATTAACTAAAGAGTGTATATACACAAACCACCAGAGACCAGGTCTTGTGACCTTTCCTCACCCTCTATTTGGTAAAGAGGCTTCTTTAGAAGAGGGTGGGAAGGGCCAACCCTCTTGCAAGTTGTTGAAATGCCTGCCCATGATGGAAATAGAAAGCACAGAACTATTTGGGTCAGTGCTCCTAAGAGCATTGCTTCGGGGAGATGCAATTGGACTGTCATGTAGAAGTCTGGAAAGAGATCAAGGACATTTTCTTCCATGCAAATGCACACTCATGGATGCATTTTTGTGACAGTGGTGGAGAGCAGCTCTTCAGTGTAAAGAGATGGGTGAGATGACAGGTGGGTGAGGAGCAGAGCAGGGAGAGCATAAACATGTACAGTATTAGGTTTGGTCTTAAAAAAAAAAAAGACAGGTCTTCATATACAAATATGGGCATCTCTTCATGAGGGCCTCCAGCCTCATCTGATCACCTGATCTGGTTTCTGCATGTCTCTGCTGTACTTGATTTGAAATAGGAGCAAGCTGGTGGTTCCTTTCCCCTTCTCACATTCTCTCATACCTTTCCCTATTACTTATTCATAGCACAATTCACCCGATTGGCCGAAAACTACACTAGCATCAAAATTTGCTGTCCCCATTGCTAATCATTATTTGCCTCTACTACCTCTGTTTTAAGTCGCTGTGGTCACCTGACTTCCCTCCCTTAGATGTCCAAATTCAAATGGTACAGACTCTTTAGCTCCTACTGGTCACAAGGGGGCAGCAGGGTGTAGATCGAGATGTCTATGGAGATTCTCAGTCATCCAGGTCATGGTTGTCCCAAAAGTGCTTTTTCAAAAGGCAACTGGACTTTCTTTGTTTTTTTTTTCCTTGAAGGTGTTTAATTTCTCATCCAAGAAGCTTCTCCAGAACTGAAAAAGCTTCTTGGATGAGAAGTGAAATGTCTTCAAGGAAAACCAAGAAATCCCAGTTGCCTTTTGAAAAAGTACCTTTGGGTGTAGATCAAGAGTTAAGGATTTCACTACAGGAGTAGGCAACCTTGGCTCTTTTATGACTCGTGGACTTCAACTCCCAGAATTCCTGAGCCAGGAATTCTGGGAGTTGAAGTCCACGAGTCATAAAAGAGCCAAGGTTGCCTACCCCTGCACTAGAAGGAGAGGATCGGTAGCTCAGGATTGAATTGTGGAGTCCTCGAAGCTCTCTGAGCTTACGTATCTACTTGCAGACATTTCATGATAGGTAACATCATCAGTGCTATTTATTTTGTGTCCCCTGTTTCCCTAAGAGATTCTAATCTATGTAATTTCCCCCTGTTTTTCTTCCCAGACCCACAGTTTTTGACTCGCCTCCTGGTAGGAGGTATCTAACCAGGTGATGGGCTTTGTGTCATGTATTGCCTGTACAGATGGTCCTCCCTTAACAACAGTAGTTGGGGCCAGAATTTCTATTGCTAAGTGAGATGGACATAAAGTGCAATATTATAAGACTCAATGACAGTAGTTCCAGCCCTTTTAATTGCTATCGATAAGCAAATCCTATATACCAACTACCCCCCGAGATCCGGACGATTCCAGACCTCCTACCTTTTCGCCGCGCCCTCAAGACATGGCTTTTTCAACAAGCGGGTCTGGCCTAGGGAGAATTTTTAAATAGGGACAATTTTAATTTAAATCTTAATTAATTATACAGCGAAAAAAAAAATATTTGGTTTTTAATAGGTTTTTATGGGGGGGGGCGATGTTTTATGTGTTTTAATATGCTGTAAGCCGCCCTGAGTCCTATAGGGAGAAGGGCGGCATATAAATCCATGTATAAATAAATAAAATAAATAAATGTGACCTGTTCACTGTTTGTGACTTCCTGCCAGCTTTGACTTTTCTTGTTAGAAGCTAGAAGCGAAGTCCACAAATGGCAGCCATGTGACTGCAGGGACACGGCGACCGTTGTAACTTAAGAGGACTGATTGCAAGTGGCACTCATTCTGCGCCATTGTAAGTTTGCCTGGTGGCTGAACAAGTGGTCTTTAAGTGAAGGCCAGCTGTAAATGCAGGTAGTCCTCGACTTACGACCACAATGGAGCCCAACATTTATAAGTGAGAAACCCATTAAGTGAGTTTTGCCCCATTTTGCGACCTTTCTTGCCACATTTGTTAAGTGAATCCCTGCAGTTGTTAAGTTAGTAACAAGGTTGCTAAATGAATCTGGCTTCCCCACTGACTTTCCTTGTCAGAAGGTCACAGAAAGGTGATCATGTGACACACCCCCCCGGGGACACCACAACCGTCATAAATGTGAACCAGTTGTCAAGCATCCGAATGTAAATCATGTGACCATGGGGATGCTGCAACGGTCGTAAGTGTGAAAAACGGATCGCAAGTCACTTTTTTCAGGGCTGCTGTAACTTTGAACAGTCACTAAACAAACTGTTGTAAATCAAGGACTACCTGTACTACTTCTTTCTGTTACAGTTGTAAATCCTGCTTCACTAATTATTGCTCATATTAGATATCCATTCTCTGGAACACTAACAGGCACACACAGAATGCTTCAACTATTAAACATTCAAGAGACAAAGCTTGAATATTTGAAATCTTTTGGAGTGTGGGAATAACAGAGACCATGCTATAGTGGTAGTGATACAGCCAGTGGTGGGATTCAGCTGGTTCGCACCACTTCAGCAGAACAGTAGCTAATTTTTTTGTTGCCCAAGCCCAGAATGGACTTCCGGAAGCGGCATCTACATAGAGAACCGGTTGTTCACATATTTGAATCCCATCATACAGCTAAAGGTGACTTAAGGCTGGCTCCCTCAAGGATTGGGATAAGATGAAGGCAACACAATGAAGACTCAATAACAGAAAAAACATTTGCTTGCCAGCCATCCATGCTTGGGACATGGCTCACTGCAAGTGGGTGAAGGCCCTACATGCATATTGAATGGCATTGTAGAATGGAGAGGCATTTTCAACCTAAACATGAACAAAGACTTGAAAAGAATGGGTCTGTAGTCATGCATAATGCAGACTTAGGCTGTGCTCATCCAAGCCTTAATTAAGCTGTGGTATGGAAGCAAGTCCCTTTGGAGAGACAGAGATGTTTGTTGGTAGAGGACACCAAGGATCAGTGCCTCTGTAAATAATCCAAAGGAAACCCCTGGGCTCATTAAAGCTCTCCAACAGCATGGAGCACAATAACACTTTGTAAGAAACTTATTAGAATGCATTTGTCTTTGGGTACACAATTAACACATTTCATTATGCTCTAAGTACAAAGCTTTGGCACGCATGTGTTTTCTCTCCTGTTTATTCAGATATTTATAAAAATACTTAAACATCTCTGCATGCATCGGATGACACTGGTGTTTTTTTTTTTAAAAAAGGAAAACACCAACTTTTTTCCAGTTTGGTAGATTTCAAATGTGTTAATACTGCAATGTACAAGCCAGCAACATCTGCAAATGAGCCTTTTGGGTATCCATGCAACATCCTGACATGCTAAAAAGAGGAGTGGGGCTTCCATCATAGAATCAAAACACCGGAAACCTGTTTTTGGCAATCTGAACATCCTTCCTCACCCCTCTCACCAGCACCTGCTAATCCAGGTAGCCTTTGAATTATAACCACTTGTTTAGTGACTATTTGAAGTTACATTGGCATTGAAAAAAGGTGGATCCGGACTCTGGGTAGTGCCTGCCAGCCTAGTTAATTAAGGAGAGAAGCAACCTAGAACTAAGGAGAAACTTCCTGACAGTTAGAACAATTAACCAATGGAACAACCTGCCTCCAGAAGCGGTGAATGCTCCAACACTGGAAGTTTTTAAGAAGAGACTGGACAGCCATTTGTCCGAAATGGTGTAGGGTTTCCTGCCTGCCTGAGCAGGGGGTTGGACTCGATGACCTCCAAGGTCCCTTCCAACTTTATTATTATTATTATTATTATTATTATTATTATTATTATTATTATTATTATTATTATTATTATTATTATTATTATTATTATTATTATTTGAGAAGGACATGGGTAAGTGTGGATGAGCATGTGTGCACGTGTGAGAAAGAGCAAATAAATACTTTAACCAGGAAAGTTTTGCTGTTATTTTAAATTCACCCGGTCTCTATATATTCCAAAGAACCTGTTGTGCTTCAGTGTCTGGTTGATAGTGACTTGAGTGTGGCTGTTGACCAGGGCTGTGAGTGTGTGAATGAGTGACCATAAGCCAAATTTGGGATTGTATATAACAATATCCAAGACAATAATCCATGGCTATGAGTTTGCTAGATCTCATTGAGACAAGATCTCTACATCTTTAAAAGATTAGCACCTTGAGCAAAGGTTATTAGGGGAAACTGAGCCTGCAAACTTGGGCTGCTTATCAGATTGGATATTACTTTGATTGGACACAATAAGAGAGCCATCAGATTTAATCTAAACCAGTTGTATATGTTCACAGAAAGATACTAGAAATGGGACCATTGAATCCTCTGTATAATTATTTACAGCACAAATGCACCAGAAATCTTTAACACAAGATGTTTTCTTACGTAATTCATTATACGTATTTTTTTTCTGTTTTCAGGCTAAAATAAATAAGGAAACCTTGGTTGAAAGTTTGCCTTCCAGACTCCATAAAACAATACAACTTGTTTTCTTACTTACCTAATTCATTATATGTATTTTTTTTCTGTTTTCAGGCTAAAATAAATAAGGAAACCCTGCTTGAAAATTTGCCTTCCAGACTCCATAAAACAGGAGGGGGAGGAATGAAGAACCCCTGCTTGTTTTCAAAAGATGAAAGTATCCCGAAAAAAGATGAATTAGAGTCGCGGAGATGTCCAAATGCACAATGATCATGATAGAACTGTAACGCAGTTTAGGAAACCCCCGAACAATAAGTACACAGGAGTGGGCAATAAAGTAAGCAATTAGTTTTTATTACATCGGTGTAACCATCTTAAAATGAATGAAGCGCCCTGGACTCATTTCACCATGCGGTTGAAGCCTGGAAATAGCACAGAAATAATGTCTGCTAAAGAACCATTTAACACACCTTCTCCTGCTTCTGTAGCCTTTGCCTTAGCTACAGTCTCTCACTGATGCCAAAGGAACCCTGCAGCTTGCCAGGAAATTTAATTAACTAATTAAATGCTTTGGGGTTGGGATTCATAACACGAAGCATCCCTGCTTGGTTTCTTTTTTCATCTCTCAAGCAAGGGTGACCAAGCAATCCACATGGTGCTTGTTTAGCCTGTCTCAACAAACTTCAGCTAGTTCATTTCCACAATTGTCCAATGACTCTGCACAGTTTAGCATCTGGGGGGGGGGACACAAGATAATTATTCAGATATATAGAATCAGCACAGAGTCTACTTTTGCACTTGAAGGTAAAAGAAAATGAGTCAAGAACATCCAAGAAGCATTTTGTTAAGATGGAGACTGGTGTGCTGTGGTCTACAAAACTCAGCACTAAAGTGACAGCAGGAGACTTTGGTTATTGGGCTTGAAATGGCCAGAGCAGTTGATCATAGGTTTCTTGAAGAGTCACTAGGTGGCAGACATGCAGAAAAAAGCTAACAATAATGAATGGTTACATCAAGGGTAGTTTCAAAACCAAGTTGCTGAAATCACTAAAATCAGGTATCCATAGCAATAGCACTTAGACTTATATACCACTTCACGGTGCTTTACAGCCCTAAGCAGTTTACAGAGTCAGCCTGTTGCCCCCAACAATCTGAGTCATTTTGCCCACCTCGGAAGGATGGAAAGCTGAGTCAACCATCCAGAGCAGGATGTGTTCAATCCATGCATTATTCCACATGTAAAAGGGAGAACTGGCTAGATTGTTATTATTAATTAAATTTATTTTCCTGTGAGAAACAATAATAATCAGGACATCAAACAGCAACTGTAAATATATATAAAAAAACCTAGACATTTGCATCAAATAAAGTGACCTTGCCTTAATAAACTCTACATATAGAGTTCTGCACAGACAACTCCAAACAATTTTTGTAGTCTTTCCTGTGTTTCAATCTCCCCCCTCTCCTTGATTCATGCAGTTTCTCTCAGCACTTTCACTTAAGCTTGTTGCTTGTTGCTGGGGTTTGGGGGGTGAAGGTGGAGCTGGAGCTGGAGGGTCTAGGACAATTCACTGTGGCCAGGTTGGTGTGGACTGCTGGGTGCAGCCGGATGGACATGACCAGGTGCGTGCTGCCAGGTTGGTGCAGAAGGGTGGGCATGGCCAGGTTGGCACAGATAAGTTTCCCCTGCAGAAATGTGTTTCTCAGGCTTCCTCCCTTGCTTCTTTGTAGGTGTGATGACTTCCCTGCATGCTTCCCCATATACCTCTCCAGATGTTAGTTCGGAGGAGGATGAACCAGTCCCGGGCACATCAGGAGGAGAATTGGTCAAAGGCTCCAAGCAGCCAGCTGAGAGGGATTTGGCTGAAGCAGGACAGCCCTGATGCTTGAGGTGGGGAAAGTATGCAGCTGTAGCCGGTCAGTGATGAGCAAGAGGAACTGCCTTCTGCACCTGACCCGAGAACACATTGGGCAGAGAAAAGGTAGGAACAACGAAGGTCATCCCAATTACTGGCGAGGAGGCAGCCTCACCCCTCTTGATGGGCTGCACCAGAAGCTGGCTATTTAGCATAGCAGACAAATGGAGACAATGCTGGGAACAACATGTTCATTTCCTAGCTGTTTCCTGGTCGTTGTGATCCCTGCATTGCTTTGGATTGACTTTGGATTGTGCCTTGTGAACTCTGGACTTCTCTTGTGTTGTGGATTTAATTTTGCCTGGTAGATTTGCCTTGTTTGGGAAACATTCAAGTACCTTGATTCATTAACCATTGCTCTGTGGATTAGCATCTGTCTGTTTTTGGTTGGACTTAATTGGGATAATTCTGGGGTTTTGATGAAGGAAATTGCTGGGGAATATTAATAAACCCACTAAACCACTCTTACGTGTATGTGCGAGTGAGCAGGACAGCAGAGTAGGGGAAGCTGCAGGCAGAAGGTCAATCCTTTCGTGGAGTGCTCTGGCTGGCATCCCAAGCAGTCATCCCTAGAACAGCAGCAGCAGGGCCACAATCTGGAGAAGGACAGAGGCTCAGCACGGTGCATAGTCCAGGTACTCGCCAGGTTGCGCTTCCCATTCTAGGAGGCGGGAAGGCACTTGGTAGGGCAGGACAGCCCTAATTATGAGGTCCACCACTCCATCGCATCTCAGGCCGGAATGGGACAATGTTTCTTCTGGTGTGTGTGTGGGGGGAGGGAAGTGCCCCTCCCCATCCTGCTTAGCCCAAATTGTCCTGCATCAGTGATTCCCCTCCCCACAAGTTGTCCCTGTCCCCACATCCTATCAGTCAGCACATTAGGGCCCGATGTTTCTTTTGGTGGGGTGTTGAGTTATACCGATGTCCAGTTGGCCGGGGCCACCTGTTCTGCATCCAGTCAGCAGGGCTGAACCATCTGCATCCATCCATCTGCGCCGACCCATCCACAATGACCCATCTGCAATGAGCCGCCCACACCCGCCTATCCATGCCAATCCGGTCATGCCCATCTGTTTCCTCCTGCTTCATCTTCAACTGCACATTCTTTCTCTGCCTGTCCCTTGATACACACAATTTCTCTTTATTTATCTATTTTAATTATTAAGTTTTTATGCTGCCCATCTCCTCTACAAGGTGGTCTCTTAGGCTAAGTTTCTTCACTCAGATTTCCAGTTTGATGGCTGCCTAAGCAGTTGTCTTTCTTTACCTCATTCCAAGCCTGTGGATGAAATTGTTCATATAAATAGCCAAGTGGTGAATGATTTATGTCCAAACTCTCATAGCAAAACTAGGATATAGCGTTATTTTAGTAATGTGCCTGTAAAATGAAGATAGTTCCCCTTCAACCATCTTGTGTGAAGAGCTCCACTCTAGAGAATAGAGATGAAAGTGGATAATAGACGAGCTTTTGCCCTTGATTGAAATTATGAATAGGAAGCAATGGAAGCCTCCCCAGACTCTGTCAGACTAGATGCAACTATATTAACCAGAGATAAAATGGGAAGAAATAATTAGCTTTGAATTAATGGTGAAATTTCAGTCAGTATCTAAATAATAAAGGAGAATATTTGTAGCGCAGGGTTGACATGAGGGGTCCTTGGTGCTCTCTGAGCTTGCTTGTTTTCTTGCACACGTTTCGTTGCCCAAACTAAGTAAACATCATTGGGGCTAATGAGGTGCCGCTAGCACTGATGATCTTTGGATAATGAAATGTCTGCAAGGAAACAACCAAGCTCAGAGAGCAACAAGGATCCCTCAATATCTTAACACTTAGGCTGTACAGTAGATTTATAAATCTGGAACATGGCATATCTGGGATCCATGAGGAACTTAAACTATAAACACCCAAGCATTGGAGTTTGACAAAGGTGTGGAAGCACTGAAGAATATTATTGTTATTTCCCAGATTTTGGAAGAAAAGGAACACTCTTGTGATAAGCTTATTAGAAATCTGAAAACTGGATTATTTAAAAGACACAGACAACTCACCCAGAACAATCTAGTGAGTCTACCCATGGATGTAGATGAGCAGGAAAGCTTTGTTAATGTACATGGAAGAATGCATTCATGAAATCTTCTCATTGAGAAGCTGGGTGCCTGCAGAGAGAAAATCCTTCATGGAGCTCTTGGCCCTATAAATGTTAAGTTTCTGAAATCCAGCATTGAAGATGATCTTCTTCAACTTTTAAAACAAAGTACATTGAATGAAAATAATGATTTTTCCAGATCTTGTGAATGTATGTATATATGTATGTATGTGTACGCACATGCACACAGATACGTTCACACACACACACACAAGCAATCACACGATCAAGAAGTACTGAAAATGTGATTAAGCTGTGCCAAGGTACTAAGTGCAACCTAAACTTCTATATAAAAAATGTATCTCCCATGATGTTACTCTGTAAGTGTCTCCCAGCATTTACTCTTCCTTGCAACATTCTTATGTGATGGGATCTTAGGGCTGCTTCCTTCCTGCATGTCTATCACCTGATGGCTACAGCACATGTCAATTTTCATGCATTTGAATGGCTTTCCACAGCAATCAGTTAATGTGTTGAGCCATGCAAAGAATCAGGCATACTTAAAAAGCTAATGTATGTAGGGAATGAGCCTATGATAATGTCATACTGTCACTTTAGAGTAACCTCTTAAGCTGCAATAATGATAGAGCCTGCAGCTCAGTACATATTTTCCCCAAACTGGTACCCTCCAGGCTTCACCCCCGCCCCCCCAGGTTCAGTCAACTGATTCACACCAGCCAAATAAATGAGAACAGCATAGAACAAACATTCACCTACTAAATTTGTTGGGTATTTATTTATTGTATAAGATTGTCCTACTTGCAGTTGGTGATTCTTGGCGGAGTGCATCAAGAAAAAATGTTAAATCAATATAGCAAAAATAAATACAGTACAACATAAATGTAACAGAACATAATCAAAATATAGCTGGGGCTGTCTATAGCAGTGGTGGCGAACCTATGGCACGGGTGCCAGAGGCGGCACGCAGAGCCCTCTCTGTGGGCACGCGCACCCTCGCCCCAGTCCTAGGCCTTCAGGTGGGTTTTATAAAACCTTTTCGCTTTAGGCCTCCGCGCCATGTGCCAACAAAAAAAAGGTTCAATCAATCAGTCAATTTCAACTTCTCACGGGGAAAAAAAAAGATCTTGCAAAGTTGGAATTGATTGATTGAACTATTTAGTCCCACCCAGTCTGCCATTACCACCACAGCCACGCCCAGCCAATGGGCCACGCCCACCCGGCACCCAACGATGCATAAGTGGGTTTTGGGTTGCAGTTTGGGCACTCGGTCTCTAAAAGGTTCGCCATCACTGGTCTATAGGAAACACTCCTTCTCACAATAAAATGAGATCATCTGCTATATTGTTCCAATGCACAGGGGGAAAAAAAAACAGGTCTTTTAGGACAACTCACCACAGCCAACTCATTATGGCCAACTTGCTGCGGGACAAGTTACATTAATATTGAAGAAATGGTGGAATAGAATCATTAAAGAAAGGCTGCAGAAGGGAGAATGAAATGAAATGTTAATGACAAAAATTAAAATAACTTTTTCATTATTTTAAATAATTAAATAGAATTGTTGAATTGTCCCATGGTGATTTGTCCCACGGCGAGCTGGTTGTGGTGAGTTGGCATGGCGGATGGGTCCTGGCAAGTTGGAAACTCTCCTTCTCACAATAGAATGTGTCCACCTGTTATATTGCTCTAATCAGCACAGGGAAAAAAGCCAGATCTTCAGAAATGTGATAAGGTTGGGGCCACCTCAACGTCAGAGCAGGGGGGGGGAATGCTTTTTAAAGGGCAGGCACAATAACAGAGAAGGGACATCTCCTAAGTCCCATTAGACGACCCTGCTTCAAGAAAGAGGACCAGAGAATACTCACCCTGTGTGATCCCCTGGGATGTATAGAGGTAACAAGATATAGGTGGCTCCACCACCAGCCATATTCCATATAGACTTTTCTAGAGGATATTGAATTACACAGGAACCCACACCTTCTCAACTAATACAGATTTCCAAGTGCAGCTATTTTATTTGGGAGGAGATAGTACATTTTTGTTTTCTTTTTTAAGGAATATAATTTTTTATTAAAACTTTTAAACAAAAAAACTCTAATGCGAATTAATATAAAGTAAGGGAAAAAAGACAAATAAATCAAAGAAGAGGCAAAACGTGCAAAAAGAGGGGAAAAAAGTTGAAAAACTGAAAAATGGAAAAGAAAGAAAAAAGACATACAGAAGTGGCTTCTGATATTCTTCACAGCATTTGTTAAGTACAATACGTCTTCCTTTTCACGATCACACATGCTGATTGCATAACTAATGCAATAAGATCCCCTGGCCGTACATCAGCAATCCAGAAGTACATAATTCTTCCTTTTGTATGGAAGAAACATGCATGTTTATTTGCTTGGTTAGATGTAGGATCAGATTACTTTTACATAACTCTGCAGGACATGGGGGGGGGGGGGAAACCCCTGCAGTTGAACGTTTTAACAGCTATTCATATCCTTTTGATTCTCCCTTGAAATCCGCAGTGCTAGATTAGAAAGTTGCTGGTAGTGCCAGAATAGGACCCAAGGGGCAGTGTGATGTAAGAAGGAAAGACTCAATGTTTATTCAAGTTTAGAAAATTAAAGGGACCGCGCCAAAAGCTTGACTGCGGTGTACTTCTCTCTCTTATTCTCTCTCTCTTCCCTCCCTCCCTCCCTCCCTCTCTCTCTCTCTCTCTCTCTCTCTCTTTCCGCATCTAACCTCGGATGCTGTGCTATCAGTGATGTACAAACGGTGCTGGAAGGGTTACGACGCGTTGGGACTTTGCTGGGGCGCTGCTTTGACTGGCGCAAAAGAGTCTTCAAATCTTGACACGGGAGCTAACCTTGGTGCTGAAAGCGCTCCGGGCTCTGCAATCTTTTGAATCTTATCGAAGCTTCGGGGCTCCCGTTTCTTTAGCACTTTGCGGCCTTCCCCCCCCCCTCCACCCCACCCGGCGTTTTTCACCTTTCTTTCATTTTCACTTTTTTCTTTTCCGGATAGGAGGGAAATGTAGCAGGCTCGAGCTGTGCTTGTTTGCTGCATTGAGATTTGGCCCGGAGCCGTTCGCTTTTAGCACTGCCGCAAGAAAATTCATCTCAAAAAAGGAATGGAGACTTACTGGGGATATCAGAGTGGGGCTGGAAGCCCTTATGCCTACTCAGAGCTGGGTGCCAATGAGTTTGGTATCCAAAATACAAGTTACTATAACGAAGATATACTGCATAAGGTATGTATATCTGGGATTGGGATGGGGTGGGTGAGTGGGAGAGAACATAGAGATGGAAATGGGATAATATTCTAGACCTCGCATGAAGCAACATAAATAAGGAAGTGGCACTTTTGAAAAGAGAGGATTGCTAAATGCTGAGAAGTCAGTTTAAATGGGATTTTTATTTATTATACTGTGGATATGGTGCTTTGCAAGTTGGCTGTATGGGACAAATAAATACTTGGCTGCCAAGAATTTGCAGGTCTCTTTAAGTATAGTTAGTTTATTTTAAGAGAAGGAGAGAGAGAGTGAGAGAGTGTGTGTGAGAGAGAGAGAGAGAGAAGAGGGAGAGAGAGAGAAAGAGGGAGAAAGAGAGGGAGGGAGGGAGAGAGAGAGAGAAAGAGGGAGAGAGAGGGAGGGAGAGAGAGAGAGAGAGAGAGAGAGAGAGAGAGAGAGAGAGAGAGAGAGAGAGAGAGAGAGAAACCAGTGTTGCTAAAAGAAATTGTGATTAATTGCAATTGTACCTTTCCTTTTAATTGAAGGAAAGGAAGTTGAGGCTAACCTCATCAACTAAGTGAACTCAGTTATGGCAGTTTAATTTCTCTGTTGTTTTCATGGAAGAAATTCTAATATAAACCTGCATGCTCTTTTTTCCTAAATTAGTGCTACTGAGCCTCTTCTGAGTAATCTTTAGCAGTCTGTTGCTGTTGAGTTGTGCAAGAGAATTATCTAAGAGAATTCGTAACTGTGAATGAAAATATATGCAGTGTTTGTAAATCTTAGATGGTGAGCATGAGTCCTAAATTTTATGGGACATTTGTGCCAGGCTTTGGTATTATTTATAGAATTCTGTAAAGAACAACATTGCAAAAAAACCACCCTTTCATTTTGTCAGCAAATCATGAGAAATAGTTCTGTTTGGGATCTATTGAATTGTAAACACAACACAGCTGTTGGATGACCATTAGGCCTATGTTTATTTCCCAGTTGTAATGAGGATAATTTGGGAAACAAATACAAAGGAAGAGATTAAATGTAAAGAAAAATAGGATGTCAGGATGTCTTTGCAATAATGGAATCTAATGTGAATTTTTGGAAACTTTCCAAGTGAGATTTATTGTTCCATTCTGTAATTAAAGCCTTTTATGGAAAGCCATCATTAATCATATTATGGCAGTTTTAATTCTGTAGTATAAATTTTTAAGCAGAAGAGCAGCCCAGTGTGAGTTTTAAGTACAGAGCAGAAGTCCAGGCCACACATGCTGGCTTTATATCTGCATAATACCCAAATTTGCTATATTAACCAAGGTATTGCATTTTTAAAAAAAATATCATTATGGAGGCAAAATGAGCAGAATCTTCATGCAGATCTTGCCAATCAATATGTATAGTTAGAGATTGAGGAAGCTCAGGAACAGGAATAGAAACAGAAAACCTATCATATCCATTTATGATACAATCCCCATTTGAAGTAAACCAATAAATGCAGTTTTGCTCCTATTGTTATCCTGTGGCAACAGCACTTAGGCTTATATACCACTTCATAGTGCTTTACAGCCCTCTCTAAGTGGTTTACAAATGTCAGATTATTGCCGCCAGCAATCTGGGTCCTCATTTTACCTTGTTAGGATGGAAGGCTGAGCCAACCTTGAGCTGGTCAGGATTGAACTACTGGCAGTGGGCAGAGTTTGTCTGCAATACTGCATTCTAACCACTGCACCCCACGGCTCTTAATTTTGAAAGAGTATACATTTAAAATAACAGATAAAATACTTTAAAACAACTTCACTAGCAAGTACAATTCTATAGACAGTCCAACGTTTATGGATAAACTTCGCTACAGCATGCTGAAAGTTAACAACTGATGGGAAACTTCTCTCCAGTCACACTGGTGCTGTTTATGAACTCTGAGAATTGTCATAATTTCAGAGTTAAGAAAATAAGTTGAGAGCTATGTTACTGGGGATTTAACTCAGAGGATCTCAATCTATTATCCAAACATCTATGAGAATATTTTGATTATGATAAGCAAAACAAATTTGAATGAATGAATGTATGAATAAGTGATATTTTGGACCAAAATCAACATAACATGGGAAGTTGTGATAAATTACTTGTAATTTTTTTTTAAAATGAATACACACCAAGGATGTGATATTTGGATTGAATTATCCATGCAAAAGTGGGTTAACTCAGCCTTTTCCAACTTGGATGCACTCCAGATAAATAAATAGATAGGGTTATTTGTTGGTTGATTTACAAATATGAAATATATCCTGCCCAATTTTACAAACTTTTATATGAACTTCAAGTCCCAGAATTCTCCTACAAGCATGGCAATTGCTGACAGCCTTGGGAACAGAACTTCAACATTTGAAAGCAATAAGATTAGGGAAAGGTGTTGTACTAATGTTCCAATCTGATCTACTTCTTGCTTTCAAAGCTTCTAGTGCAGTGGTTCTCAACCTGTGGGTCGGGACCCCATTTGGGGTCGATCGACCATTTCATGGGGGTCGCCAAGCAAGGCTGTCCGCCATTTTTTTTGTCCGCCATTTTTTTGTCCGCCATTTTTTCCCTTTTTCTGGCGGGTGCCTTACCTCCCTTGGGCTGGGCCAGCTGGTGGTCGGCTGCTCTGTCTCTGCCGCTTGCCAGCTACGCCTCGGCCGGCGCAGGGGGCGGAACCACGCATATGCGTCGCTCCCGGGCAGGGAAAGTCCTCGACTTACGACCGGTTGGGTAGTCCTCGACTTACGACCGGTTTAGTCCTCGACTTACGACCAGTTTAGTCCTCGACTTACGACTGGTTTAGTCCTCGACTTACGACCAGTTGGGGTCGTGGCATTAAAAAGGTTGAGAACCACTGTTCTAGTGTCCATCTTGGGCCTCTACATCTCTCCAAGGGGTACATATTAGTTTAAGGAAGAGAAAGTTCAGACTTTAAAAAAATGGGATAGCTTGAAGAAGTAAAGCTGGGGTTGCTGTCCGCAACTTTGTAAAAGCAGCTGCAGCCAGGCAGAAACACTTCCCAGCCCCAGTTTCTCATCTCTTTTCCCAAACTGCTGTAAAAGTTTACAGTCTCAGAGACTGAGACTCAATTGGGCTCATTTTGCAGGCTCCTAGCCTACAAAAGGGAAAGCTAATACAGAGAGTATAGGAGTCTGTAGGAGAAAAGGCAATAAAGGCAATAAAGAGAAGATAGCAAGCTTGGGCATTTACGACCATAACAGGCAAGCAAGAGGATTGTCAATCAATTGCCAAGACTACAAGCTCAGGACTAAAGATTCTTTGTGGCTACTTCAACTTGCAAAACCTAGGAGGGTGGAGTTAATTCAGGACAGTAGCCAATTGTTGGGGAAGATGTGTGCCTCAATAAAGCAATGTGAACAGTTAACTTCTATGGTGTTGTGTGTCCAGTCTTTGGAAAACAAAGGAACTCCCAGATGGAAAAAGAGAAGGAACTTAAAATCCTTCACCAGTGTAGGCTGATTTCACTGGGACTCCTCTTCCATAAAAACTGTAAGCCGGTCACCAAACTCCTAATGCCACATGGTTTTATCTTGTTGCTGATTTTAAGACATGTCTTTCAAATTGGCAGGAAGCAAGATGCTTATGGATCAAAGTTAGGTGCACCTAAACTATATCCGTTGTTGTCTTCCTATTGTTTTATGCCTTCCACGGCTTGAAAATGACAGAAATAAATCATAGTGTTGAAAA
>NW_015386128.1:368372-372065 GCF_001527695.2 Protobothrops mucrosquamatus
GGACTCAGGGCGGCTTACAGCCTTTTAAAAACAAATAAAAAAAATATTCCTCTGAAAGCTGACAAAAATTAGAAAGACTTTTCATTATAAAGATTTAATCATAAGCTTTACATTAGATGTTTGTGATGTGGCTAGATGAAATGCATTATTTCAGAGATTCTGCCAATTGATGTGAAAAACTTGGCATAAGCTCACTTTTAAATATAAACATATAAATTTCAGGTTAAAAATTAGGAGGAATTTCTTGGTGATAAAAGCTATCAGTCATTCAACAGGTTGCCTCATAGTGTGGTCTGTGAGGCTGAAAGAGTTGTCAGAAGGATTGTCTCTACACTGTGAGATTGTTTATTAAAGTCTCTCCTATCCAATTGCGGTACTTTACACTTTTCTTATTTCTTACCCAAATAAACTTGTCCATCTCAAACCCTCATGTTGCTTTTGGCATTTGATGAAAAGTTTATAAAAATAAAATTGCCCTAGCATTTTTAAAAATTCTTTTCAGTTTTTGGGTTCTGCTCTGTGATATTGATATAGGTGATCTTTTCCCTGCTTTTATTATAGTTTTTATGGGACTTTACTGAACTTCAGTCTGCTTCTCCCTTGAGCAGTTTAAGCTGAAATCAGTCTCAAATCCATTAAATTCAATAAATGTAGTAAATGAGGGAATGGCTAAGCACTGGTTAATATCAATAAGAAAAGCTTTCTTACTGATCTGTTTTTCCCATCTCCATCTTCTTTAATATTTTAAGAATAAAAATGGTAAAATTGTTTAAATTTTCTGAGTTAATATTTTATGATTTTTATTTATCCAATTTTTAAAACTGCCCATCCCCCTTACAAAAGGAAACTGTAGAGTGCAGAAAACCTTTGTGTTACCATCTACGCTCCTTTTTTAAAGGAAAAATTATTGCTGGACTGCAAGATCAAAAATTAATCTAGGCTGCAGAAATTTGAATGATTGTTTAAGAAACAAAGTTGTTTTGCCTTCTGGATTTTTGTAGCCTATATCTGACTACCTTGTATAATAATATTAAAACTGTAGAGGAACATTTCCTTTTTCCTGCAAGGTGATAATGACAGTAATACAATCCCGCAAGACTCAGTGACTTGATTTTTATGGCCTGTAGTAGGGACATAAAATACCAATCAATCAATGGTAGGAGATAAGTCCCTGCTATATGTGGTCCACTTCCCTGAGCAATAAGAAGTTACAGTGGGGCAATGTAGATCCCATTTCTTTGACCTTTTTTTTTCAAATATACAGAGTGAAGGTAATGAAGGGGCACAGATTTGCATCTGTGACTGAGGGTGTCTTGCATTCTAAGCTGTTGTTGGCTTACACATCTCAAAACTCATCCATTTTTTTTAGTATTTCCTCACAGATTTGCTAACATGCATTCTTCCATCTTTGAATCAGCAGAAAAGTAATTCAATGTAATTTGCACTTTCTCCACTACCAGACTTTACTCTGCTTCAGTCACTAGGCCAGAGAGTGGTGTTATTCTAAAGGTTTAATGAGAGATATTTTCAGGCTGCAGTTGGTGAGATCTCCTGGTTCATTTTCTCTCCCACCCAATATCACCTTCAGGCAGGACAAATTGCCACCACTTACCATCCCTAACATGCTGTAGGACAGGACTGGGAGGCTCCAAACATTTCTGATCCTTTCCATTAGTCAATTCAATCAAGTTGATTGTTCTTCTGGGAGATCAATAGCCCTATGTAAAATAAAATAATAAACAAAACCAAAAACATATCCTTTCAAACAGGGCGCTGCTGGCATATAAAGTTTCATCTCATTAGGTAGGTTTGCTGCCTCGAGTTATTTACAAAAAAATAATAAAGTCAGGATAAAACATCTAAAACAAACAAACAAACAAACAAATAAAATTCCCTACATAGCCCCCAATGGGGAGGTGTGTATTTTGATGGACAGGGTGTTTAATAGAAACAACAACAATTGTTTGTTGTGATCATGGAGGATCAGTCATTGTATGCAAAACAAAAACAAAAACCTCTTGTGGTCCATGTCTGAAAAACTATAGAGGCCAGTACCCAATGACTTAAATGAACGTTAGAACAGATCTTCAATGAACAAAACAAATTATTTCATTTGTGTTAGGGTAGTGCAAGAAATGTACCACTTTTTTTTAACCATTCGGTTTTAATCTCTGGGTCAAATAAAACATTGATGGAGTCTTTCAATTTAATAAAATAAAGCCATTTTATTGGAAAATTGGAAAGCAACAACAATCTAATGAAATGAAACACATACTATAGTTGGTAGATGCAATAGTATGTGGGAATGACCTTGGGATATGGGAGAAAAGCTACAGTCAGGATAGTGATTAGATAGGAGACAGCTTAGCCTTCAGGAAGGGATGTGGGCATGGCTAACATCTTCAAAGGGATCCTTCCTAGTTTCTTGGGATGTAAAGTGAAGGGGGAGAAATTTACTTTCAGATTTGCAAGATTTAGAAACAATGTAACCTTATAATAAAGTCAAATTAATTCATCTGGGTGTGCTTCTTGTCTGGACTGATCATAAGAGAGGGAGAGGGAGGGAGACTAATAAGCAGAAATTATATTTACTACAGCAGCGAGAATACTTTTTGCACAATACTGGAAGAATGAAGGATTGCCATCAGAAGAAGAAATAATCAGGAAAATATTGGAATGTGCAGAGATGGACAGATTAACTATGAGGTTGAAAGATAAAGAAGATACAGACTACTATCAAATTTGGAACCTATTTTATTCTTGGCTAGAGGAAAGAATGAAGGATTAGGAATTGAACATGTATTAGCATAGCAAACTCCAGACAACTTGTTGATTGAAAAAAATAACATATGTTGATGGGGAAAAAAACCAATAAAATCTTTATTAAAAAAAAACAACTGCCATATCACAATTCCTCTTAGAAGTCCTGTGGCTGAAATCTGGGAATTAAATGGAGGGATGAGGCAAGCATTTCCACAATAGCAGAATAAAAGATCCACAAACTTTGCAGATTAAAGGTATTATGTAAGAAAAGGCACTAATTGCAGATCAGTTAGCACTGAACTAAGGGGGAAAAAGACCTGACTTTCAAGCAGAGCTAATGCTTGGAAGTTATATAGGTCTAACATTACTTCTAAATTACCTCTAGAGCTTCTTGACATTTTCCAATAATAAGGAGGATCTGTGCAATCTTGTGATCAGATGTTAAACAAATTTGATTTATGTATAATCCAGTTAAACTGGGAAACTTGGTTAGCAGTACACATCTAGCTTTGAGTTGTTTAGACAAGCTTGAAGAGAATATGATTGCTGTGAACTGGCATAATAGTTTAGAACTGGCATAATTCTAATTGATATAAGCACCATAATAGTTTATCTAGCATAGCATAGAAAGAAGCAAATAAGGGGAAAAGTGGAGGAATAGTTAGCATAAACTGAATACAATCATCCTTCGGGATAAGAAGCTGTCTTCCTCCCCCACCCCCCAGCAAAAAATTGCACACATTGTAATGAAAGATGGCTAGATCACAGTTAATGGACAGTCCATGATGGCTATTCTTTCCTTCTGCCTATCCCATTAACCCTATCCAATGTGAGAGCTAATTCTAGAACATTTCATTGAGAATATAAATCCTGATAAGGGATGTTAAGGGAGGGAGGGAGAAAGAGAGGGAGAGGGAGGGAGGGAGGGAG
>NW_015386128.1:373263-387335 GCF_001527695.2 Protobothrops mucrosquamatus
GAGATCCAAACTTGAAATAAATAAATAAATAATAATAATAATAATAATAACAACAACAACAACAACAATAACAACAACAATAATAAAGTTGGAAGGGACCTTGGAGGTCATCTAGTCCAACCCCCTGCTCAGGCAGGAAACCCTATACCATTTCAGACAAATAGCTGTCCAGTCTCTTCTTAAAAACTTCCAGTGTTGGAGCATTCACCGTGTCTGGAGGCAGGTTGTTCCACTGGTTAATTGTTCTAAATGTCAGGAAGTTTCTCCTTATATCATTGAGCCAGATTTTTAAAACAGTGAGCCTATGGGCCTACGTTAAGTTCTGTTTTATTCTGGCAGTCAAGTGGTCCTATTGTAGAATCAGAAAGTCATGTGGTTCTTCTGATAGGACAGAGTGACTCAGTTGCTTTTTTGCATTTTCTCAGTTGTAATGGGCTTAACAGTACTTCCTCACAGATATGTTGGATAGATTAATAACTAAGCTTGACTAAGCAGAAGATGGGGAAAGGCCTTCTTCATATTGCAAATTAGCCTTCTTATAGATCCCCAAAGGAAGAGGGAAATGAGTGAGTGCTCTGCAAGAAAAGCGTAAAGTCATATTGGAAAAGCTTGATAGACTCAATAACGTATCACTGTTTGCGCTGGTGGTGAATATCTGTAGTTTGAGTATAGCATGAGGGTGGAGTTTGTGGGTTGGTTGCCGAATGTTTTGTTACCATGCTAGGTAACATCTTCAATGGAGTTTAGGGGAGGTCAGTGTTCCTCTGTTGATAAGGGCTTTGTGTGCTCAGTAGGTCTTGTGATGGGGAGGTCACGTCAGGTGAGGGTCTTGTGATGGGTCTATCTATAACAGTTTAATGATAAAGGTCTTCCCTTCATAGGAAAGTTGCCCTGTATGAGCCAATCAAACAACACAGAGTTGCTGTATGAACAAGATGGCTGGTTTCTAAATTTTATATTTTTATCAATATATATAAAAATCAGCACTGCCTAAAGGTAACCAAGGATCAGATTACAGGATGCTCAGGTTTCCTGGCTATTTTGAGGGCAGAGGAAATCTGCATTGAAAAATGGAATGGCAGTCATATAACAGTATACATTGTCAAAACAGACTGCTACCTTTGAAGTCAGGCAGCAGATTCAACAACCAGGCAACTTCCTGACTCCAGTTTTCTAGAAAGATATTCTGAGTGTACTTGGCTTGTAACAGGATTATCCAGCCCACCCATTTCCTACCAGGCTATGCAAATATTTGGAGTCAAAGAGTAACCTATGGATCAGAATGTGGGTGGGCATGCAGTTGGGCCGGTAGCAGATCCTTGTAAGTAGGCCACCCCAGTTTTCCCAAGAACTCGGCAGCTGCCCTCCATGGCTGGCCTACAATCTCAGGAAAAGAAATGTCTGATTCAAGATGTTCCTCGGAGGTGCCCTATACGTGGCCACATACACTCTGAATCACATTTTACTCTTTACATCTGGAGCCCTGCCCAATTCTAATACAGTAATACAGGTCAGTTTCATAAATATTTGATTCTTAAATCCGTTCCTTGGCTTGTTTTCAAGTTAAAGCTGCACTAATTCTTGTATGCATCTTCCCCTTCTCTATGTATTTTTGTATACAACTTTCTCCAATACATGCACTGTTCATTTCAGTTTTTTAACTGAGGATTCCATCCCAAGATTTAGTGCACAAAGTAAGGGATTGGACCTATTAGGTCTCTTCCAACTGTACAACTCTTATGATTCAAGCATTATTCATTTGAAAAGTTGTGATGAGTACAAGCTGTACAAAACATTCAAAATACATGCTCTGCAAAGAAGGGTTAATAAGAATGGAAGGCTTGCCCAGGCTTTGAAGACTATTCCTGGTTGTCTGAATGCCTCTGTGTGTTTGCTCTTAAATGACTGTATCCAGTGTTCATACAGAAACAGGAATCAGATGGGACACCACAAGGATCCTGTACTCTTCTAAAAAAGGTAAAGGTGAATGTTTCCCCTGTCCAGTCATGTTCAACTCTGGAGGCAATGCTTATCTTCGTTTCCTAGCTGAGGGAGCCAGTATTATCTGAAGATGCTTCCGTAGTCATGTGCCCGGCATGACTATACAACGAGGCACGGGGAATGCTGTTACCTTCCCACCAAATTGTACCTATTTATCTACTTGCAATTGCACGCTTTCAAGCTGTTAGATTGGCAGGAGCTGGGGCGAGGATGGGAACTCACCCTATAAAGTGGTATTTATGTCTCAAACTGCTAACCTTCCAGTCGACAAGCTCAGTGTCATAACTATTAAGCCACCACATCCCTATTGTAGTCTTCTAGACCAGAGGTCCCCAACCTTTTGGGCACCAGGGACCGATTCCGTGGAGAAAGGTTTTTCCACAGACTGGAGAGTGCGTGGTTTTGTGTGCTGCCTGCATCCCACAGATGGGGCTTTGCTTCTTTGTGTGGACCGGTTGCTGGCATGCAGTGGCCCGGTACTGGTCTACAGACCAGGGTTTGGGGACCCCTGTTCTAGACCTTTATTAATGACTTGGATGAAAAAGTGGAGGGAAAACGTACTGCTAGCTGGGCAAACATTAAAGAAAGTGGCTTTGCCTTAACTGAAAAGAACTTTTTCAGAGCTCTTACTGAATCTGAGAAAGGTAGGCTGTGAGATTCTGCTCTTCTAATATTTCTAGTGAGAGCAAGCAGCTGGACTGTTTCTGCTGCTGCTGGTCAGCCATGACAACGTAACAGAGTTGGACATGTCCCTAGACCAGGGGTAGGCAACCTTGGCTCTTTTATGACTCGTGGACTTCAACTCCCAGAATTCCTGAGCCAGCATGGCTCAGCTTGGAAACCTCTCCCTTTCCCCTCAGCATGGCTGGCTCAGGAATTCTGGGAGTTGAAGTCCACGAGTCATAAAAGAGACAAGGTTGCCTACCCCTGGCCTAGACTTAAAGTGGAAGGAAGCTGCTGAAAATCTGCCTCCCATCTCTGTGGACACAGGAAAGCTTAATCAGGGTGAATTGAATCATTCAGTAACAGTGACCTGGCATCAAACCAGAAATGACATCAATCTGCTCGGCATCTGTAATAATAAAAAAAGGAAGTAAACAGTTTGGAGGGGGGCAAGAGATCTATTGAGAAGGAAGTGGGATTGCTGTGAACTTCTCTCAGCAAGGCCAAAGTTGAAAAACTATGCATTTGATTACTTATAGTGCTAATGTTGTGGTGGTTTTAACCTTTTAGTCATGTCCCACTCTTGGCAACTTTATAGGCAAATGCTCTCCACACAACCTCTAACAGCAATCTCTATTTGGCTTGCTGGGATGAATGTCTGCAGAGGGCTCTCTTTCTAGCTTAACACAACCTCTAGTTCTGCTGGCTACCCAGGGACAGGAGTTTAATTTCCAAAAAAAAAGAGCACAATTTCTGATTTGCATCAGAAGCTGGGAATGCACAGGAGTCACTGCCATGTAGAGGCTTTAGCTATAGCCCTGCTTTGTTTTCCAGCTAGTCAACATACAACGTCTGGAAATAAATGGACTTTATGAGTGACATTTATTCAAGAAGCAGAAACTCAGCGTGAGTTTTTTAAGTGAGGTAATACCTGGAATAAGCTCATTCAGTGAATCCTTTGCTTTTGCTACCACAGCAAAAAAAAAAAAAAAAGGTGCAAAGAGCAGAGCTATTCTGCTTAATATAACTAATGCTTGATATCTGTCCAGTCACCATTTCTGTTCTGTGGAACTGCATGGGTGGCTAAGCCCATATCAATTTTGGTACTAACATTAGCCTTGCTGAGAGCACGTATCTGGCTCAAATTATTAGGATTATTGGTGACTGGGGCTGAGGTTCTCAACTTCTCTGGAGGAAAGCTCCTCTCTCATGTGTATAAATATCCTCCGTATTTCTAAAGATTAATGCTGTTGCTTGATGTTTAGGAAATACAGCATTAAAATCCTTCTTCCTGCCATATTAATCTGGTTCTTTTAAGAGAATTGTGCTACAAAGAACAGTATAATAACAAGTGTACCTGTATAATGTAATTGTAACAGTATAATAACTGTTAAGTTGTAACAAACAATAATGGCTGGCTGGGGAATCCTAGGAGTTGAAGTCCACACACCTTAAAGTTGCTGAGGTTGACAAAGACAACTGTAAGTCCCTAAAAGTCAGATTCTATCTCTTCTTCAGAAAGCTGTAGGATCTCACACCTTCATATGCCCAGCCTGTCAACCCTGTGACAATGGATGTCCACGCTCTGACAACTAAGATTCAGCAGCCATTTTACCTTTGCTTTTAATGTGCCTTTTCTGTTCTTTTAGAGTTCAGATGTAGAAGGGGGGATGGGGTAAATATTTGAGGGTTTAGCTAGCTATAACAATGCAGAAGTGTGGGAACTCAAGGACATTGTCTGATAAGCTTTTTTTGCACTAATTGGGGAATGTGATTTATGACAGCTTTTGTGGGGTGGGAATTGCAACTTGTTACTTTGTATCTGGGGGGAGGGAATCTCAGTCTTGGGTTCAACTATGTAAATGCCGATACTTTGTTCCCTGAATAAAATGTTCTTTGAGGAAGAAATTATTGCCTTGAAGTTCTTTTAATTGGTTTCATATATCGGAACCATGACATTAACCCAAGACTGAGATTCCCTCCCCCCATGACACAGCCTTCTCATCCTGGTTCCAGGTTTTACCTCCTAAGGATTTGGGATTATTTCTTCTCATGGGAAGTTCATTCCCTCTCCTCTTTATGATTACCCAGCCCTTCTTGCCTTCTTGCCTTGGGGATGCCCTCCAGTGCCTGTTCCCACGAGCCAGTCCTTTTCTGTTTGGGAAAGGGCTGGCAGTTTCCTTTGGGAATTGCTTCCTCCCCACACACCAGTGAGAGAATGGAGGGAAGGGCCCTTGAAGCTTCCTGGGCCAAAAGACCCACTAACTTCCTACTAACCACTTTTACACTTTGGTATAGACATTGTTGCACATACCCTCCTGGTTGTTTGGAAGGAACTCAACAATCCCAGGTCAGCTGAAATGAGAATAAGAACCAAATATTGGTGTCCTCACAGCAGAACCAGTGGATGAAACCTATTGCTTTTATTTCCTTCTGCTACACCTGATGGGAAAAAAACTAAGCAAGGACGTTTACCTGCCAGGTTACTCAAATACTAATGTTTACCTGCAAAATCGCTTAGGTATTCTGCTGGTCTCAACATCCAGATCGAAAATCCAAATAAAACTCCAGGTTCATTCCATCTCTGAAAATCTTACTGTTTATTGAATACACTGCATGGCAATGTCTCAGCAGAACTAACTCTGAGGTTCCAACACCAATTCATAGACTTAAGCAATAATTTTCCCAGCCAAACTCCCAATGTCTTATGTAGTCCATATAAACATGTTCACTTTATGGGAACTGTCTGCTTCAAATCCACACCTGTTCTGGTATCCTTGAAAAGTTTCAGGCTCTCACAGAATTCAGTGGAATTGTAGAAGTTTCATTTCTCAATCTAACCCACTTAAAAGTAACACCTCCCCTGCTTAATTTAAAGGCAAGTTGAAACGCAGAGGCACATAGCTGCCAAAATGTCATCCTTGACAGCTGGTTTTACTGTAAATAGTCCATGTGCTTGAATGAATCCTGGGGCTATTGGAAAGATTGTCCTAAGGGAGGAGCAAATCCAGGGGATTCTCAAAGGGTTGAACTACAAAGCGTATCACACAAACCAATGGGTGGCTTGGCTGGGGAATGATGGATGCTGTAGTCCAGGAGGATAGTTTTTAGATACTTTGGCTTAACACAGAAGCCATTGAAGATGGCTCTGGAGTGCCATTCCACTTAGTTAAAAGGATGGGCTTTACTTTATCGCATCTCTGCAGTAATGTATGTGATGCCAAAGGGTTGAGGTCTTCTACTTGAGGAGCTGGAACAGGAGGAAGGCCTCTGATGGAGAAGATTCTAAATCCTTCCTCTTCAGTTCATGTAAGGAGAAATTCTCAGGAGTGGCTTGATTGTCTTCTTTTCATACATTACCATAGATAGGTTGATCATTTAAGGTAGAAAATCTGAAGGAAGCATAATCAACCCTTTCTGTGTTTTGAGGAATCTAGGAAGTTAACATATAGCACATGTTATTAGTTACTAGAGTGATCAAAAATATTTGAAAAGAAGAGGGGAAATATGCATATTCGTGGTTTGCCAACAGGCTTTTTCCTTAACTATGCCTGACCAAATTAAGATCAAAGGGCTGGGGTTTACATATCACTTAAATCATACTTGGTAGATTCATACAACTCATAATGTCATCAATTAGGCAACTATACTTCAGATTAATGGGTTGCGTAAATCCAGTCATACACGTGTTCTGTAAGATTTTACCTTTTAATGTTTTCACTTTGTTAGACAGAGAGGGCAGTTCTTCTAGAATAGGGAGTCTTTTTCCAATTGCAAATTCAGAAGTCATGACTCTAAGCCCCTCACTCCCTTACCCTACCATTATATTTTGTACGTATTCAAAGAAGTTACTTCAGATGAAATCCTAGCAACAGTGGGATCTTTTTCTCGGCGAATGCCTCCATGCAAGGCCTTTTCACAAATTTTAATCTCTAGGTCATTTGCAATATTCAAATCCATTTATTTTTGTCTCAAGAATAGTGAACTTCAAACCACAGTAAAATAGTTCTCTATTATTGAAATGCTGTGGTCTACGAAGCTTTTAAACTATCTATTTCCCCACTGGCAAGATAGCTACCTCACAATATCTCCTGGGTTCAGGTCTTTCAAGTAAATTTGGAATTTTGAAAAGGTGTTATGGGCAGTCTCCAAAATAGCTGCCATAATTGGTGTTGATATTGCCAGTCAGAAAGGCCAATCTACCAGGAAATCTTCAGCGTAACTATGCCATATTTTTCTGAGTAGGTGAGCTCAAGTCCAAATAAAGCACCAAGTGAGGTATTTGAAGGCAAAATGGTGCCCAGGGGCTCTATCCTGGAGATTCAGGTGATGAAAGGAAAGCATGGAATGGTCCTAACTGCCAAACTCTGTTAAAACTACATTCAATTTACACAATTTGCATATCTGAATTGTCAGAACTTATTAGTAGTCAGGGGTCATGATGGCTCTCTGATTAAAGATGCTGAGCATGTCAGCTGGAAAGCTGACAGCCCAGGTTTGAAACCAGTGTGCCATGCAATGAGGTGAGCTCCTATTCTTGCCCTAGCTCCCGCCCACCTATCAGTCTATGGAGAGTCTCAGTCATCCAGATCATGGTTGTCCCACAGGGGCTTTTTTCACGAGGCAACTGGATTTTCTTGTTTTTCCTTGAGGACGTTTCGCTTTTCATCCAAGAAGCTTCTTCAGCTCTGACTGGATAGTGGGGAATGGAAGGATTTATATTCCTTGCAGACAGCTGGTCATTTGCATTCTTTTACTAAGTCATTGAGGCCACTCCTCAGGGTCATCTGAGTAGTGTAAATGTGTGTGGAGCCCTCTTGGAATTGCTGAAAGGACTGTGTTGTAGACTGGAGATAGATGATGTCGTATCTCTCCCCCTCTGTTGAGAGAGGGCTCTCAGATAGATGATATGACATCTCTATCTCCAGTCTACAATACAATCCTTTCAGCAATTCCAAGAAGGCTCCACACACATTTGCACTACTCAGGTGAACCTGAGGATACAGATAAACCTCCAAGTGGCCTCAATGACTCTCTAAAAAAATGCAAATGATCAGCTGTCTGCAAGGAATATAAATCATTCCATTCCCCACCATCCAGTCAGAGCTGAAGAAGCTTCTTGGATGAGAAGTGAAATGTCTTCAAAGAAAAACAAGAAAGTCCAGTTGCCTCTTGAAAAAGCACCTTGGGGATGTCCACCTAGCAGTTCAAAAGCATGCAAACATGAATAGATAAATAGGTACCACTTTGGTGGGAAGGTAACAGCATTCCATGTGTCTTTGGCATATAGTCGTGCTGGCCACATGACCACTGAAAATGTCTTCGGACAATGATGGCTCCTTCAACCAAGAAATGGAGATGAGCACTGCCCCCTAGAGCAAGGGTAGTCAACCTTGGCTCTTTTATGACTCGTGGACTTCAACTCCCTTGACTACCCCTGACCTAGAGTCAGATACTACTAGACAGGGGAAACCTTTACCCATTAGTAGCACCCTAGAAAATCTAGACATGCCAGCCAATTGTGGTGCAGAGATTAAGAAGCTTTCCACTGGGGAGCTTTTTGGAACCTCTGCAGAAGGAAAGCCATGGGGAACATCTTTCAACTGAGCTTCCTATTACTTGCTACGGCCAATGGAAGAGGAAAGAAAAACAAATATGATGACGGGACTATTCAATTTTGCAAGGCCTTTAATGTAACACTGGGAAATTCCAAAAGTAGGACAATACTATGGTTTGAGAGCCACATGGACACAACTTTAAGGAGATCCAGGATTATGGAATTAATTGCCCATAATATTTTAGCTACTTTTGCGATTGGTCAAAGGAAGCTTGTCCTTTTGATTTTTCATATGTCTTTCAAACAGTGTAAACTTTTTAAAGACCTGGAACAATTAAGACTGATTTTGCATTCCATATACAGGTATGACTTTTGAGAGGCCCATTGTCAGACTATGAGTTAGAATTAGTTGCAAGTGGTTGGGGGAACGTTTCCCAGGCTTCTTTCCCTGGACAAATTCATCAATAACTTTGGTTTTGTTTATTTGAAAAAATAAATCAAAGCTCATTTGTTACTGATGTACCAAATAAATATATTGATCTTTAAGATAAATACAATTGCAAATGTAATAGATAAGAAGAATTAAAAGTATTAACAAAGTTGAATAATGAAAAGCACCTGAGACTTAGAAGCAAAAACCTGAGTTGGTATCACAGTTGTATAGGTCACTTCTGTGGCTTGATCAGATGAAGGAGAAACCTAAATTAAAGGAAAACATGGTGCTATTTAATTTGGTTTGCCTGGTATTTCTTTTACCTTCACAGTACACCAGTTGGAACATCATTATGCTGACATTACCTTCCCTGGCTATATAACAGAATGATATCACAATCATATAATAAATGCTGTTTCATTTGTCATTATGTTCTCCTGCATGTATATTAATTGTTTGTTCTGTAATGTATTCTCTTTTGGTGGGACCGGGTACCATCCTGTAGCACATCTTGAATACAATAGCCTTTGTTCCATAGAATTAAATGTCATTACTTCCATAGATATTGAGATTATTGATTTTGGTGATAGCCTTTAAGAAAGTAGATGCAAGTGGCCAATCAGAAGCATCCTCCAAAGGAATTCAAATGCCAGTGGTGGGGATGTCTGTTTCTTTGATAAGCCTGAATTCTTAATCATAGAAAAGCTTCTAAGACCAACTGCACCAAATTTTGATTCACTGTAGGAAATCAATGGCTGAATACCCATTTCAGTGCTGAGTTTGGTAGATGAAATAGCATCTCATTTCCACATAGGAGATGGGGAAATAAGAATTCAGGATGCCCATGTAGAAATGAAAAAGAACTAATTCATAATACACAGACACACAGGCCACCATGAAAAGAAGGTGTTTTCTTTAGGATGCTGTTAAGTTGTATGACTCTTAAATAATGTACATCTCTTTATTTTGAACTGACAGCCTTGAGAATTGTTTCTCTCTTCAATGATTTCTTTTAAGTCTGATAGTCAAACAGTTTTACCTGTTTACTGATCTTCAATTAGAAATTGAGACCCAAGGCTGTAAATAGTTCTTTATGACTCAGAAGTGAATCTAGGATTTAAACCCCTATTCATGAACTTGTCTTTTCTTGTTTTGTAACTGTGCCCTGACACTCAGGTTTGTGATTCTGAAAATCTGTTTAGGAAAGGCCTTGTCATCTTGGAATATGACCCAAAGGCCTAGTGACTTCCTCCATTAGAAGAATTTAAGTTCCTAGACATCTACCTCTTCCATCATCTTGGGAGTAAATTGAATTATTCTTCAATTTACTCTTTATTTATTCTTCACAAGCCTTCCAGATGTATTTAGCCCAAAATACCCACACTTATCTGCCAATATGGCCATGCCACTAAGAATTCTGGGAGCTTGAGTTCCAGAAAATCGGAAATGCATTCATTTGGGAAATGCTGGATTAGATGACACCTCAGTCTTTTCCAACCCTATTATTTGATGAAATAGTTCAGACATGGTTTCTGGCATCATTGATCCAGCTGTATACACTGGATAAGATGGAATGTCTTATATCAATGTTATGAATTGGGCCATGACTTTAAAAAGTGATCCTCCATAAATATGTTCCAGGTCAACTCCTATCCCCTTATTAAAGTCAATGCACCTAGATGTATGCCTGCAAATTTTTGGAAATTGCTTACCTTAGAGTTTTTGGTAGCTGAAAAAAACAATAAAATAGCATTAGGGCATTGCTGTAACATTGCAGCAGCTTTGAAAAAAAAAGTTAGTTGTATGGTTATCATTTCCTTCCTTTGCCCAAGTGATTTTTTATGATCTAACCAACTTTTTAAAATTAGGTTTTTCTCTTGGGAAATTACATTTTATCAAATTATGGAGTTAGGCAGCTGTTACTCAGATTCCTGGTTTTTCTGTAATTAGAAGCAGAGATCAGAAAAACAACTCCTTTATTCGTTCATTCAAATTCATACAGAGATGGGAAGGATTTTAAAGATAAATATTGTAAAGAAACCAGAGCTCCTTTATTGGGACTTATAGACAAGGAAAGGTTCATGGCAGATTGATTTTGTATACAGTAATGGCAGCAAGATTGTTGTATGCTCAGTGATGAAAGAACAGTGAAATTTCCCACAGTGGCGGAATAGATAGTGAAAATGTCAGAATTTGCTGAGATGGTAAAGCTGACCTATTTGGTCAGAGAAAACAAGAACAAAAACTTTTCTAAAAGTCTGGAAATCTTATATAGACTTTTTGCTGAAAACAAACAAAAATGATATGATAATTTATGGATTCAAAGATGTGGATTAAATGAGGGATTTGTCTAAGAAGAAGAGATGATAAGATTATAATTATCTGTTGAAGAGAAGATAATTATAGTCGTTATATTTAATAGCTTATGTATCTTTTCTTTCTTTTTTCTTGCACTTTTTTCTTTCTTTCCTTTCTTTTTTTAAAGATAAGTCTTTATGCAAAATTCTTAATAATGTAATTTTTTAAAAATATGTCTCCCTCCCCAGCCACCAAAAATGGTTCACTCCTGACTGTAGGAATGAACCAGTCAAAATTCAAATGTTTTGAGCAAGTGTCTCACCTTTTTTCTTATTTAGCTTCCACATCAACAGAGTAGTTCCACTTAAAATTAGCATCAGTACCCCAAGAACCACTGGTAGCAGGATCAGGAGATCAGGGTTGCTGGTGGGACAGATATCAAGAAATTTGTGAGATTGCCGGACTATATTCCCTTCGGATTGTTTGCCATATAGCTCTGGGCATTATTCAAGTGAATAAACTAGATTCATTCAAACTGGATGACTCTGGGAACTTCTACCTCTGAGTAATCCTCCATGGAAGGATTATACTGAGACTTTCTACAGACGAAGTCTCTTACTTCTAAAGAGAAATGTTCATTTTGTCCCTACTTCCGTTGTTATAGTAAAAGTTAATCTCTTGGTGCGAAAAATCCATATAGGCTTTATTTCTAATCCTTTTACAACCAGTTTTTCTTCCCCTGCAGATGTCCTCCATATAGAGGGCCAATCTAAAATAAGGGGGGGGGAATCTTATTCACCAATGTTGGAATAGTTTCATTATGAAAAAGTTTATATCTACTACTTGGTGCTACATCATCATTTTTTGCACAGGCTGGATCTAGTCACAGACCAGAAATCTTAAACATGTTGGAAACCACAAACAAAACTCATGCCTTATATGCTAGAACAGAACAGCAACCATTTTCTGAGGGCAGACATAAATATCTGCTTTTATTAACCCCCCCCACACACACACACACTGCAAAACTAAAGTCTGTTTTCTTGCCACAGTTTAAAAATACCCTGTTCCTCTTAACGCTGCTTTGAGTTCTTCATTTTGATTCCACTAACCCCGGAAACTCACAGGGGCAGAAATACTTGAGCAATAGCTTGATCTCTAAAAGCTTTTTCACCTTTGCTAAAATCATGCAGTAGCTAAAAGCTTTTTGCCTTAGTGTAAGAAGTTGCCAGTATGAAACCCCAGAGAATTTTTTTAATTACTATTTTTCCCCCTTTAATAGCTAGCTGCCTTTCTCTAGCTAACAGTGAAAGATTGCACCATTCCCTCAGTCTCCAGGAAAAAGAGAGACTGGTGCAACCTTTCACATCCTTTCTTTTTTTTAAAAAAAGCCCTCAGCTAGTTGTGAAAAACTAGCTAGGCAACTGAAGGAATGAAATTAGCGTGTGTATGTTTATATTATATGTTCTTGCTGGGTTTGAAATCACCAGCCTCTTACTAGCCCAAAACCTTAACCTCAGAGCTATTTTAGCAGTTTTGAAAAAAAGTAGACTTCTATAAATGCTTAGAGTGGAAATTTATTGGTTTATTATTTATATCCCAACTTTATTATTTTTATAAATCTCAAGGAGGTGAACATACCCAACACATTTTCTTCCTCCTATTTTCCCCACAACAACAAACCTGTGAGATGGATTGGTCTGAGAGAAAGAGTGACTGCCCCCAGTCACCCAGCTGGCTTTCATGACTAAGGCAGGATTTGAACTCATGGTCTCTTGCTTGCTTATTTGGTGCCTTAACCACTACCAAACTGACTCTAAAATGGCCAGCTAAGAATGCATCTTTAATTTTGAAGAGAGTTATTATACTTGCATTTGTGCGTATTAACTTTGTGTATATACTTTTGTGCATATAAATTAACATTGTGTATTTAATTGAACTGTACTTTGTTTAAATACATTTTTTTACAGATAGAGGTGACCACTTGTAGTTCAAGGTTGAAATGAAGTTTGGTTGTTTTCTTGCAGATGTTTCATTACCCAAACTTCATCAGTTTGGGTAATGAAACATCTGCAAGAAAACAACCAGCCTCAGAGACCACCAAGGATCCTACTTTTTCTACAGGTCTGTATGCTATATACATAGCAAAGTATACATGATCAGGATGATCTGCCCACCAGAAGCAAAATGATTGGCCGCTGCTTTCTTGGAACAGAAAGGTGGGGCGGGGTACAAGAGAAGGGGAATTATCCAATGGGAGATGAGAGCCACCTGCTGTCTGGGCTAAAAATTTTGCAAGCTGTTGGGAAAGTGTATCAGTCCACATGCATTTTTTAAAGCAAGCTTAAAGTTCATTTGCCATCTGCATAGGATTGCAGGGGTAGGCAACCTTGGCTCTTTTATGACTCGTGGACTTCAACTCCCAGAATTCCTGAGCCAGCATGGCTGGCTCAGGGATTCTGGGAGTTGAAGTCCACGAGTCATAAAAGAGCCAAGGTTGCCTACCCCTAGGATAGGGGCATCTGAAATGGTAAGTAAGTAAATATGCTCTTAGATTAGGCTTTCCCAATTTCCCTCCTGTTTTTGAGGAAATATAGACAGAGTCCAGGGAAAATGTAAAGTACCATTTAGTTGTACATTGTTGTAGTATATCCATCTTTCCCTTGGTTTTAATGTATGGTTTTCACCATTCATTTGTATTTATTTTGGTGTTTGGAGTTTTAGGGAAGGGGCATACTTTAAGATTACACTCTAAGGAGGTGTGATGATAAAAATTTTTAAGATCCCCTGCCTTTTATCCTTACGTTCTGACAACTCCTGTCACTTATTCTATGCAGATTTAAACTTACCTATTTGGACTTGTCCTTGTAGTTTCGATAGGGAAGGTTGAGATGGTAGAAAAATATCCAGTTGTGCTAATAGGTGGCAGTTCTAAAAAAGAAATTAAAATAAGTACAAACCCATAATTTTCTAACCTATACTTGCATGGTCTTAAAATTATACTAACAATGTATACAGACAATGACAGACCTGTCAGTGTTGGAAAATCTTCCAAGTTTCAGCAATAAAAAGTAACTTTTCCCTGGGAGGTTATTCCCCATTCAAATTGACTCCAAGTAT